>NC_034010.1:27965661-28123101 GCF_000346465.2 Prunus persica
TCTTCTCATAAACAATTTGAGTTTTTCTCAAGTGAGGCTTATCTCCTGTGGATTTTTGAGTGTTTACTATGGATATTTCTGATCAAAAGGTTCATTGCAAAGGTAACAGCTCATTTGACAACAGGAAAAGCTTGACTGAGCACTTTGATACAATTCATGACAAGACTCACAAGCTATGTGGTGAGAAATTACTTTGCAAGGAGCCCGTCTACCCTAAGCATGAGATACATATTTGTATCCCATATGGGGTTTCAAGGATCAACAAGAATGAGCTCAAGAAGAAAGAGAAAAAGAACCAAGAGGAGTAAGAGATTAGAATATGCTGGGAGTTTAGGTATAGAATAGCATCGTGCAATTTATGTATGGGAATGGGAGGGTGGAAGGGGAACTAGGAGTAGTAAGAGATTAGAATATGCTGAGAGTTCAGGTATAGAGATTAGAATATGCTGTTACTCTCCAGAGGCAATCTTTGAAAAACAAGAACGTATCTATTTTCAATCTTATCAGTACTATTTTCTATATCCAAGTTATATTATTGCAATTGTCGCTCATCTTTGGCCAAATATGTTGTTCTTATCAACAGTTGTGAGAATGTTATTTCAAGATATTCTTCTGCGCCATTCACCATAGTAAGTTTGATTAAAACTGTGCAAGACCTCTTTCTTTTGTATGTAAGACAGCCTCATATTATAGTTTTCTGTTTCAGGAGAGAACTTCTGGTGCTAAATTCCTTTTGTTTTACTTAAGGTGTAGGACATAGTGAAGAATTGTTTTACTTTAGGTTTATTCGAATCAAATGGCTTCATTAATTATTCAGCGTATGCTACAAAATTCACATGGATGGGTAAGAATAACAGTTCAAGGAAACTTATTAATATCCATCAGAAAATGAATAAAAATTGCTACTCCACATTTGCCTCGCCAACTCCAGAATGAAATCTCTGCAGCTGTTAGCCCACGCTTGACATTTGCGTCCTACATTGCCTCCAACAAGAGCCGTGCCATAGTTTTGCCTCTTCGCTCACCTTCTTTTCTTCAAACCCCTCCATTTCATTCCTTCCCTTGCTATTTAGTTGACTAGTTCTTGTTAACTCAAATGGAACACAACAAGGGCTGTTCTCTATACCTTTTCCAACTTCATTTCATTACAAAGACAGGAAATATCAGGAACCATTCCTCCATTAAAATTCCTCAGGATCCCATCTCCTACAAGACCACTTAACAAATGGGAAGGTTCTTTAGCTCCCCCATGCTGTAAGAATTTTGTTCTTAATGCAGTTCCCGTAGTTAATGATAGTGGATCCTCCTGGCACAGTTTCTGCCATATTGTTGCGGCAAAACATTTGGCATACAAGTAGCTATAATAACCTGCAAGACAAGTACATTTTATCAGCCATGAAAACGAAATTGTACACAAAAAGGATATTATTAATAATAATGTTTCTAAATTTCACATTTGATATACTTTTGAAGCTCAAAGAGGTTCAAGTTTGTGGATGAGGCTGATAATTTGAAGTTACCTGCACCATAATTCAGGAGGTGATTGAATCGGGCCTCCCAGTGTGTGCCAGCCGCGTGCTTCCAACTAGTATATTGTCTTTTCAGATCTGCCACAATAGAACTTGTTGGTGGAGTTGGCTGTTCCCCAAAGAATGTTTGGTCAATAACAGCATAAAAAATCTGAGAACAGGAAACAAGCAAGCAAGCAAACATTGGTCAGTATTCCTTCTTTGTTGGTTTTCTCGTCTTCTCTTCTAAACACTTAGTGATCATTATTGTTTTATCCAGGAAGGTCCTTGGACAATAACCTGACGTTGCAATTCAGTTGCAGCAAACATCTTTCTGGCACCCTGCATTGACTCTACCAGTTTCTCAGGGATGCTTTCACCAGTTGAATAGTGTTTGGCAAATGTCTTCAAAACTCGGTAATCCCATGAATAGTACCTTGACATATCAACAGAAAACATTTTCTCATCAATATCCCAAAAATAGACTGATAATTCAGACAGTTGCGACAATTAAAAAGTATCATGCCAAACATATTCATTCAACTACATTGTCTTTCATATATTTCTACAAAGATTTTCATCAGATGAAAGAATGATGGAATAATAATCATAGCATTCAACTCACTCAAAAAGGTTTGAAGGTGCTTCCGCTAAATCAAGAGCCACCCTGGTACCTGAAAAGTGTTGGTAATCCTACAAGAAAATATAAAAAATGTATTATGGAATTTGTGGCAAGGAAGAGGAGGTGATATAGCTTGTCCTCCGAGTCAAAAGGTATTTCTAGAATACCGTTCTTGAAAGCAAAGAATGAAGAGCATGTCCAAACTCATGAAACAGAGTTTCCAATTCCCAATGATTCAGCCTTGCAGTTGATGAATTATGTGAAGCAGAAAAATTGCAGACAAGAGCAACAACCTGCACGCCAAACCAGAAAGTCATTGAATGAGTATCTAACTTTTTGGTAATATAGTCTGCAACCCAAGTCAGACATTTTCTCACAAAGAGGATTCCAAAATACTATGTTCTGATATTTAATTAGAGAGTTTCTCCAACAAAAATGCAAACCCATCGGAGTGTCAAAGGTTTTTAGTGTCCAAAGGAAGTATTTGCAAGCCCTAATTCGCTTTTCGTTCCATTTTGAAGAATCCAACTAGCTAAGAATTATACAGTATACTCTTTAAAAATGCGTAAATGTGCAACATAAAATTTGACAGGAGAAAAAATGTCTATTTACATACAGGAAGTTGATATTCTGTTTCAGAAACCATGCGGCCACCTTTAATTGCAAAATGAGCACAACCAGGATACTTGCCCTTTCTTGAGTACAAATCAAGGTAGAGATACCCCAAATCACCCTGTAACAAGTGCATAGATTCTAATCAATATACGTGAAAATCACAGAAGACAAAATCAGTACAATCATGCACAGGAGTTTAATTGCGCATGTAATTGAAGCATTCCCAATGCTGCAAGGAATTCTCTTAGACTGTATAACACAGACCGAAGACATTCACACGTATTATCATCCATGTAAATACCTCTTCAGGATGATGAAGAGACATTTTAAGCACATCTGGGTGCCATGATTCACCTGGTGCTAGGGGAATGCTATGAAACGTGGCACCAAACAATGACTCCACCAGCACCTTCAAACCCTTAATACATTGAGGCAGAGGAAAATACGACGCTACAACCTGCATGAGAGAGACAGAGAGTCAATAAAACTTCCCTTGCCATCAATATGATGCATTAACAAGTAAATCAAAGAGATGGTATTCCACAAGCATCGTAGTAAGTAAACATTGCAGTTATCAGTTCTTTACTTCAAAAGCAAACATGGGAGCATAGCATACCGAAGAGTCCAAGTCATAGGCAGAAGACTTCATCATTGCGGTGTAATATGCCTCATCCCATGGCTCTAAATCTCCATATTGCTGACCACATTTTTCTCTTTTAAAATCCCTAATTTTTTTTAACTCCTGAAGTAAAAGTAACATCATTAAAAGATAAAACCTGCAGTGTGATCTATAGTCAAAATGAAAGAGTAGCAATACTTTCAAACACTACAAATGTCTTCCAAAGGACATATTACCTCATCAGCGCTGGGTTTGACCATCTTGCTCATCTCTAGCAAAAAAGACATCACAACTTCTGGTGACGAAGCCATATTAGGCTTAACAGTGAATTCAGCATAAGATCTATAACCCATTATCTGCATTCAACAATAAGAACAAAGCATACCCATAAGTACAAATACAACAGAAAAAGACCCTACATCAATCCATATCCACTACATTTCAAATCAGACAATTCCTACAAACTATAGATGTCTACAAAGGATCACAAGAGATCTGCATTAAAGTAACTCCTCAAATGACATACAAGTCTAGAAGGGAAAATGTTCTTGTGAGCAGTAACTTTAACCTGATTCCACACAGGTTTGGAAAGCCTTCTCAACATTTTATAATACTACAGAGAGAGAGAGAGAGAGAGAGAGAGAGAGAGAGAGAGAGAAACCTGAGCAAGCTCATGGCGGGAAGCTACAAGTTGATCAAGAACACCAAGGTTTGCATGAGGAACAGAATTTCCTTTGATATATGCCATTTTCCGGACCTGAAACCAAATTTTAGTTAATTAACAAAAAGACAAGCATAAAACACAATAAATGCAAATGGGAAAGAAATTTAAGTGACATGCAATATTACAAAGCCCAATTTCATTTGCAAAGTAAAGAAAATGAGAAAAAACAAAGAAAGTGCATCCATAGTGTAAACTTAGTTTCCATATTCTGGCATCTAGAACTTACTGCCCTAACTCCCTACCCCAGAAAAGATTCAGAAAACAGGAAAGTCGAGTTTCACCGAACAACAATCAAGTTACCTCATCATTTGGTGCCCCTTGCAGAACACAAGATAGAGTGTGCGGGTCTGTTGTTATACGAAACCCCTTCTCGTTCATGGTACCCCCGGGCCTCCACGAGTCCTTTGAAACTACAGATGTTGAACGATAGATGGGCTTAAGAAGATGGTGCAAATTTCGGGGTATAAGTGACGCTGGGAAAATATCCACAGTACCCGGGTCATTGACGATATTTTGATTGAACCTAATCCAAAAACAAATGCATTTGAAGCAAAAGTAAAGTCAATTAGTCAAGCTCTTGATTTAAAAGCAAAAATGAAAAGCATGGTAAGCAGTTAAAATTATATCTCCACAACATTGCAAAACTTGAATAAGATACTTTTGGCCCTAGGCTCTAATGGAAAATGGGCAGTGTGGGCCTAAGCTGTGTCTTTGGTTCAAATCTTACAAGCACAATAATTGTGTGGCAGCATTAGTCAAACAAACCAGTAGAAAATAACTTATTTTCCTAAACCTGGTAGCAGGCCTAAAAGTTCTAACTTGCAGTTAACAATTGGCACAGAGGAACGCCAAAAAAAGAAAAGAAAAAAAACAATAAGATTAGTAGAATGAGTGTCACTTAAAAAAAAATTGAAAAAAATTTAAATAAATTAGAGTACTTACTGTCTGCACAATTGGGAAATTTCTATACTCAGCCGGTTCACTCTATCTACTTTCTCTGCAAAGCAAAGTGAGGAGTTATTTAGCTGCAACAAAATCCCTGCTGTAACAGCAGCATAAAATGACAAGAAGAGAGCAAGTACCAGCAGAAAGATGAATCCCACTCCTCTCAAAGTCAAGGCGGAGGTAATGCGCAACCCTATGAGCTTCGTTGGTGAGCAAGTTGCCCTCTTGCTCAGCTTTAATCATGGCATTATATAAAGTATGATTTGTATTTAGATACTGTAAGACAATGATGAAAATTTTCAAATCAGATACTGGCAATGGCTCATGACTACAATACAATTTACATACATAACAAAACCGTGAGCAAAAAGTTAATAACACTTGCAAAGACGATTCACCGTCACCTCACATGTAGATATTCATTAACTCTTATTGAAGCTTTGATCGCCTCCTCAACAAATTCCCTAATGCACAATCAAGTGAAAATCGACAATGAAATACCGAAACATAAAAAACTACAACAATAAAAAAAGTCAAAAAAATTCAGAGAATAATAACCTGTCAGGATGAGTTTGTCTACAAAGCTCCGCGGAGTCAATGACAGAACAGACCTATGCAATTAGAGAGTATAACAAAGAATTAGTCCAACAACTCTTAAAAAAAGAGAATTAGACAAACTGTGAGACCTTACTGTGTTAGAAATCTCATCCATGGCTCTTATTATTTCCGCTGAGGAAGGCATCCCTGAAATGTATGCAACCAGCTCTCCGGACCTAAAAACAAAAACAAAACGAATGAAAATGGGGAGACTGATGGAAATCAAAATGCCATGAATATTGGGATTTTCAAAGTTTGGACCTTTCGATAGCATCGTCGACGAAACGTCGAAAGCCTTTTGGGGTCTTTAGGTGGTCGAAGCCATAGAGACCGGTGGCGGTGGAGAAGGCGTACTGGCGACGGGTCGTAATAGGGCCCGGATAGCCGAATATATAACCGGGTTTGAACCGGAGCTTTGGGCAAGACCGGCGGAGGAGGCTGAGCATTGTTTTTCCGGTGGCGCCGTAGTGAGGTAGGTCTGCGGAGGTTTTTTATGTTCAGTATGTGTACGACGGACCAGATATCCAACTGGTTGGGCCGTGGATGTCAAATCTATATATATAAAGCAAAAGGTAGAGAATGGTGAAACATTCAAAATACCAGAAAATACCTTTGGATAATGCAAACATTAAGAATTGAAATTATTAATTAAATAAGGATAATATGGTAAATTTACACTTTTTATATTAAAAAAATAAAAATAAAAAGAATAATCAGATAATGGATTCTATTTTTATGGACCACAACTACCCATTATCTTTTTTAATTCTAAAATAAATTTAAAGTTAAAAAAAAAAAACCTCTCGCAGGTGCGGAAGCGCGTGCAGAGAGCTAGTTTAAAATAACGGTAAAACAGACTTATATTTTGACAGTTTTCACTGTAGCAAAAGAAATGTTATATGCTTTTAAGATAATTGCTGCCGGACCGGTCCACATATTGATTAATCAACATTATCATCTAATTAGATCATACCCAACTCAAAAGTCACGTAACACTTAGCTTATCCATCATATCATCAATCAAAATAATCAATAAACTTACACACCAAATGATAACGTTAAGTCCTTATTTTGAAGTCATTAAGTTGCTGCTGGACCGGTCCGAAATTACTAACCACCAACTTGATGGCTTTAAAATAAGGACTCAACATTGTGATTTGGTGTGTAAATTTATCGATTGATGATATAATGGATAAGGCAAGTGTTACGTGACTTTTGAATTGAATATGATTTAATTAGATGATAATAGATGCAAATGGCGCTACAAATCCACAGTCCACCATCTTTCACAATTCAAAAACAAGAATTAAGCACTTAATCCCCATGCGCTGCATGTTGTTGATGATGATAATCAATATGCGGACCGGATCTGGCAGCAATACCGGGTCCGGCAGATATTATCTTAAAAGCATATAACATTTCTTTTACTACAGTGAAAACTGTCAAAATATAAGTCCCTTTTACAGTTATTCTAAATTTAACATCCACGGCCCAAATGTCAAGCGCGGGCTAACAGCTGCAGAGATTTCACTCTGGAGTTGGCGTGGCAAATGTGGAGTAGCAGTTTTTATTCATTTTCTGAGGGATAATCATAAGTTTCCTTGAACTGTTACAAAATCCTCCCCTTGTACTACTTAAAGCTGCCAACCGGAAGTTTGCTGCTCAGAGACTCTATCCATTCCCGAATAATAGAATTCACTTCATCAGGCAGTTCGTCGTGGGGGCAATGACCTGGATTTAAAAAAAAACATTAAAAATAAGTAAACTTCCAAGAAACTTTTGAGTCTAAATGGAGCAGGATTATGCAAGTATTTTACCCACCGGCATCCAATTCCTTGATTATGAACCCAGCGCAATGCTCTTTAAGCATAGCCACTTTTGACTTGGAATCAGATATTGGATCTCTCATTCCCTACATGACAGAACTTGATTAAGGGACCAAAAAAAAAAAAAAAAAAAGAAGATGATCAAATGATGGAAGAGAGAGAGAGAGAGAGATTCTCTGCTTGTTAAGATGTTACCTGTACAATCAAAACCTCCTCGAATCCATCCAAGAGATAATTTAGTGGGACTGATAGATTGAAGCTAAAAACGCTTTCTAGGACCACTGCCACCCCAGGATCATATGACTTTCAAGTTATGTTAAGGAGATAATTTCTGACAAATTACACATGTCCTGGTGGCTCCAAAAGAAAAATCAGCAGTGACTACTAGTTCCTAGAGAAACAATAAATATACTTGACATGAAAGAGGATACTGCTCTTAGCATTTCATCAATAAGCCAATTGTCAACTCGCTCTGTTTTCTGCAGAGCAAAGGTAGTAAAAACACAAATCAATACTATAAACGTGAACCATATTCAAAATATAGAGCAATAGAGATACTTACAGCTGGATAACAATTCTTCACTATGTCCTTGAGAGTCAACCTTAAGTAAAACAAAAGGAATTTAGCACCTAGCCATGAAGCACTAGAAGTTCTTCTCTCCTGAAACAGAAAACTATAATATGAGGCTGTCTTACACATGAAAGATAGGGGTCTTGCACAGTTTTAATCAAACTTACTTTAGTGAATGGCACAGAGGAATATCCTGGAATAACATTCCCACCACTGTTGATAAGAACAACAGATTTGGCCAAAGCAGGCCAAAGACGAACGACAATTGCAATAATATAACCTGGATATAGGAAATAGTACTGATAAGATTGAAAATACATACGTTTTTGTTTTTCAAAGATTGCCTCCGGAGAGTCAGTTGAAAAATGAAGTAGATAAGCCACCTAGAGAAAAGAATGTAAGAGGTTGTTTGGGTAAGTTGCTCATCTCGTTTCTAGTTTAAAACATACCACCAATTGAGTTCCCAACAAGATGCACTGGTTCACCCACAACTTCAATAATGAAATCTCTAAGCATTTCAGCCCACAAGAGTTCAGTGTATACAACATTTGGCTTTTCTGATTTTCCAAATCCTAAAATTGTTATGGCCCAAACTCTGTTTCCACCTTCTGCAATGCTACATATGTTGTCACGGTAATGCTCCAAGAAGGCTCCAAAACCATGAACAAGAAGACTAGCAGGACCTTCATGACCAACAACTGTATACTGACAAAAGGATAATATCATAGTGAAAGAGTATATACGCAAATTTAAAACCAAACCCAGCTAAGTATTTCTTTCAGATTAGAAGCCATGGAAAGTCTTTGAACGAGCAGAAGATCAGTTTTGAACAGAATACCTGAATTAGATAGCCTTTCCATCTCCAACTACGAATATGATATCTTCTATCATCATTTATCTGACTTTTTAGAGCCACAAGCGAATACCACTGCCACAAAAAACAACTCAGTTGCTTACAAATATACTATGCAAAAATTATGATTTTAAAAAAGCTAGCAACCTCACAAGGTGAGTCTCCAAAGAACCACTTCAATCAGAACATATATATATTTAGTGCATAACTGGTATAGCACCTCCATTGAGCACACTGAATCAACAGTTGTAGCAACCGTAGCGGATGAATATCCAAAAGAAGACAGAAATCCAGAATCTCGTTCTTTCTCATACTTGAGAGCTTCAAAATGTACTCTCCTTCTGGATAGAATGCCAAGAGAAAGGGCAGGACCAAAGAGTGTAGTAAATGAAGCCCCATTCCGACTTTCAGCATAAGGCATCCTTTCATGTACCCTGCAACCAAATAATCCCAAAATACCCTTTTTTTGGTTAATGCAGATATGAAGAGAAAGGAATATATGATTATTTAAGGTTTTTTTCTTTCTCTAAATAACATTATAAAATATGACTACATACTCCTTCCAGTAGTGATCCCGTTCTGTTCCCTCTAAATATCGCAAGTATGCAGCCAAAGCTTTCAATAAGTTGCTTGTCCCCCCTCCCACAGAACGTCCTTTCACAAAGACAGAATTCTCGTGTCTCTTTGACTGGACCTGGACATGTCTAAAACTCGAATTGATTGTATTTCTTCCTGCGGGCTTCAAAATTTCCTTCATGAGAATTGTTTCAGTCAACATCTCCTTCGTTGAAGCCCAACTCTCTTCCACTTTGCATGGATTTGCCTTCACAAACTCCTTCAAATCATCAAACGTGGGGATAGCACCTAAAATCACAGTACAGTTATCCTAGTCACTAGTACACATATTACAAGATAGAACTTTGCTAAATTTTAGTAACAAAACAAATCAAGTACAAGTATAAGCAGAAACATGAACAATCTTGGAACTTTACCCCAGTCCAATTCCATTTCACCACCAGTTAATGTTGCCGGAGGAAGTGGCAAAGTTATCGGTAATCGAAGCTTGGTAAAATCATTGTACGAATCAGGAATATCTTTCAAACTCTACACATTATACACATTCATACAATAATTAAAATAACTACAACCACTCAATTATAAACTAACTTGATGAACAACCAGAATTCTCAAACATAAATCGAAAAACTAGTCAAGAAAAACAAAACTACCTTCACATCATAAAACGGAGTCCGCCACAGCACAAAGTTGGGCGCAGAAGGCATTGCTTCCAAGGTGCCCTTGACACTACCAGTCATCTGCCTAAATCCATACTCCACCTCCTCCTCAGCATAGACAGTGGTGACAAGCTGAACCTGTTCCAATCCTCTGTGATGATGAGTGGTTCAACTAGTCTCTCATACACAGTAAGCAAAGCTAATATATTTATCTAACAACCTCTTTTACAAGCTCTTGTAGCGCACTCTCAGCACTCCCCAGCCTGATCATCAAGTTCGAACCTTTATCTCTCAACGAGCTTCTCAAATCTTGTAAAGCAAGCACAAGCATTTCTATCATTTTCTCGGGAAAACCTGCACATTTTACTCCCATCAGTTCATCTATGTGTATTATTGTTCATCAGTGTATATATACGTCAGACCTACGGGAGATGATGCGATGATCGAAGATGTACAGAGGAACTACGGCGTTGTGGTTAGAGGCGGCGAGAAGGGCTGGGTGATCGTCGATTCGAAGGTCGTGCTTTAACCAAACGACGGCTACGCCGGCCTTCTCTGCATCGGTGACCGCAATTTGAGCTTTGAAACGGCACCGTTTGGGTGAGAAGCGGAGAGTGTTTGGGGAGAAAGAAAGCGAGGGAAAGTGTAGGAAAGTGACGAGTGAGGCCATGTGGGAGAGGAATAGACTGTGGAATGTGGATGTGGATGTTCATGTCCATCAAAGGAAAGTAGAGAGCAAAAGTGTTATTGAGGATAAATCAGAGGACTTTGAGAGTTTGACATTGTTTGAAAATGCAGAAAACTATTTTTGTGGTGCAGAAAATTGAATCAAACACCTGAAAATTGAAATTGGGATTTTGTGGAGGAGAAGAACCCAATGCACCACACTCTCAGTCGAGTCTCGTAGTGTTTCGTTAGTGGGGTAAACGACATGTCGTTCTCTTACAGGCCAAAAAACACAAAAAGGAGCCAAAGAAGGAAGATTTCTACTAACCAACTAAACTGAAAATGGGGCTACAAATCCACAGTCCCTCATCCTTCACCAGCAAACCCTATCATCATCTTCCTCACACTCCTCTGCTCCACTTTTCAGTCAGAACCCAATTCACAGTCAAGTTACAGACACCATCAGAGCCGTCCAAGCCCAAAGCTGAGACCACCCAGGCCTCACCCAAGAAACCCACCTCAGCTGGGCTCGGCTTTGGCTCATCTCCTTCTTCTCCAACCACGCAGAATGTGACTTCTGTCCCTAATAAGAAGAAAAGGGTAATTCGGAGGTCACCAGTGGAAAAGCCGCTTCTTTATTCTGAAGAAGATGAGGCTAAGGCCAAAGAGATGGGCACAAATGAGAGCGCTTTTGTTCTTGCTTGGTTGGGGCTTGGCGGTGTCATTCTAGCTCAAGGACTTCTTCTCGCTGCATCGGGTACGATTACTCATCCCTCCATTAATTGTGATTGCACTGGTGTGAATCACAATACCCAATAAATGATATTTTTATTGGGTATTGTCTAAAGAATAGATTTTTGTTCAGCTTTTGGTTGAATTATAGGAGTTAATAGGTTTGAATCATTTGAATGTGGGTGAGAGTTAAGTTAACCAGTATAGTTGTGTTATTGTTTGCTTTGATGGCTTTCAAATTGTGTTGTCAGTTATCTAATCTTGGCTTGCTATATCTTATTGATGGAAGGAGAATTGTTTATCCAAAAATGTTTTGTGTTGCAGTAACAAACGCTTTGACAATAAACAAAAGACCAATCCCGTTGGCCCAAATCTTCCATTCAGACTGTTTTGGTCCAAAGAGAAATGAGGTTTAGTAAAGGGTTTTACTCATAGGTTGCATCTTTGCTTATCTCAGTCCGGCATGTTAGCCAGTTAGGACTCAAATTTCATCATTTAGAATCCAATTCAGTATCTTGTGCTCATCTGCAGTCATTCTTTTAGTCTAATGACTCTAATCCATATAGAAAACCCTTGTTGGTCCCAAACATTCCTGTCCCTTTTTCGTGCCCAGACATATCTACCATGATACTGCACAAAATGGTTCAAGTTCTAGAACATTTGTCCAAACAAGCGGCTCTATTTGAACTGAATAATGTTCCGCTCTCACTGACTGTCCTATGACTTAATTCGAAAAATCAACACAGAAACACCATTTTGATCTTCTTCCTGGAAGTGCAACACCAACTATCAAACATTGATCACATTCAGCTCACAAACCATTCCTTTTAAGAGCCTAACATATTCAGCTGACCCCCCTGATTATTGGAGTATTTCTTCACATATCGGAAAAGGCAGTACATTGTCCATAATGATTGATTACTTTAATGTAAAGCAAAAGTTTTATGCGATAAGTCATGGAAGTTATTTCTATAATCGATTTGATAATTTACGCTTTACATTCTCTTCACGTTGCAGATGATAAGTTAATTTTCATTTCAGGCTTCCTGCCAGAAGAATGGGACAAGTTCTTTGTGAAGTATTTATATCCATCTTTTACACCAACAGTCGGCTTGTTTGTTGCTGGAAGTGTTGCGTACGGAGTTTTGAAGTATCTGCAGAACGAGGAACTTAAAGGTAAGAAATGATATTTATTTGTATAGATAGTACATGTGGAGCCAATTCAGTAGTTTTTCAAGCTGTACTTGTAGTGCTTTCATGCTTGATAGAAAGATGAATCAGCTGAGAAATTGCAAACCACCTCCATTGGATCTGTTAAGCACAATGTGCCATCCCTTGATTAATTTCTACAAGCTATACTTGAAGCCATGTTATTTTTAAAAGTCACATGGCAAAAGTTCAGTAACAGGCAGACCGTTGGATCTCACATGTGTCCCAGGCCCCATTGAGGAGAACCCTCATGTTCTAATGGTCTATCCTGTCACTGGACTATCCAGGTCAAGAGAGAATCCATACACAATTGTATGCTACACTGTTTTTGCCCTGTGCTCTTGGCCTTCATCCTTTTACTTATGTTGCTTTATACCATAGTATTGCACCCATCAGTCATTGTTAGAATTAGAAAGGAGTTGATTATCTGGTGCAACATTCATCCTGTCATCCTTAGTTGGTAGTGATGTATTATAACAAGCTTGTCATGATTGGATTACTTGTTTGTGTTCTGCTTTGAATTTTTTCTTTTATATACTTCCATTTTTTGCTTCTCTATTGCAGTCCAGTTGCTCTCACCCATCTCTTGCCCTCTTCTTAGATATTATTAAGTTGGTTCTGGCCTCGTGACTGAAAAGTGCACTTTTCTCACCATTGAACTGTTGTGCTTATTACATCAACTTAATCCACCTCTCTCACCATGAGATCTGTGATCACATCAACTTAATTTTTTTTTTTTATTAAACCTTGAGCAGACACCCTACATTATTTTCTATTTCTAGGTTTGGAACCTGTGAAGGTGGTCTGCATCTTTTTTTACAAGTTATAACCAATCAGTCAATCACTTAAGGGAGAAACTTCATTAATTCTTATTGCATCCCTATCCCGATGTAAGGTTAGATAAAGATAAGAAACCCTTAAAGATTCCACAATGTCCACTGCTGCATAAACGATTGAAAAGGAGGTGAAAGTCTTGGCTTGGGTGAGGCGGTCGGACCACATCGCCTGTACAGCTGCCCTCACAAGCAAGGGGAACCCTTGTGTTGGGACCCTACCCAGCCCCACAATGGTCCTACCCCGAATGCAGGGGGTTCCACTTGCTTGTGAGTGTGATCGTAAGGATGACGTGGTCCGACTGCCTCATCCAAGACCTTCTTGAAAAGGAAAAGGAGAGGCATATTTGTACTGACTGAATTTAATTACAATGGTTGCTGGTATAATCTCTAGGAGGAGAGGAGGAGGGCTTGCAGTCGTTGTTCTAACAAAAAGTCCATCTTTCCTTCATTTATTTGACCATGAGTGGTACAGTTGGTGTATTTGGCCCGAAGATCCTAACAGTTGGCACCAGAAACACTTATAACCTCTGATCAATCGATCTGAAAAATATTTGTAGTTTATGTGAATTTTTTTGGGGGGTCATATTCATTTCTGGCTGCCTTTGAGGAGAATGTAGTGTCAATTTTCCCAAAGGACCACCCAATCATTGATTGATTACCCTCGTAGCAGTTGGCTTCCTTTTCCCAATCCATTCTCTGTCGGTGACTCTGACTCTCTGAGTGCCTCGCTTGATCAACTTTGTGTGAGAATTAGATGACAATGAGCTTGACTTGAGGTCCCCTCTCCTAATTATTCTTCTTCTTTCCCTTTGCATTTCTCATTAGATGATAGTCAATTTGGACAACTCATTGCTCTAAATGATAATCAGATGGCTTCCCTTGCAATTCACAAAACCCGACCTGTCCGGCCCGACTTGTTTAAAGTTGAAACCAGAAACCAAACAAACACTAGAGTTAAAATTTTGCGAAATGCAACTTGTTATATGAGTTTTCAAATGAAATACTTGTGCATCGGGACCCAGAAAGCAAGAATATTATTCATCTAGTAACCTCTTACGATACATGTCAAGGAAAACAAAACAAAAGCATGCGTAAAAGTGTAACACCTATCCAATTTTATATACACAAAAACACTTGAAACTTTGTCAAAGTCGGGGCTTCAGGCGCCGCTGCCACTTTTATAATTATGTTTTCAACACTGATTAGATTAAAATAATCAAAGTGCTAAACATTTGAGTGACACTCCTGCTATTAGTACTAGCCATATTATTCTTCCTCCATTTTCAGGTCAAAACTTATGTCCTAAATAGTTTGGATTTTCAATTTGCAAGTTGATGGAGTGAGGGCCAGCTGGGGTTTTCCGCTTGTATGTGTAA
Organism: Prunus persica; assembly: GCF_000346465.2. Taxonomy (NCBI): domain Eukaryota; kingdom Viridiplantae; phylum Streptophyta; class Magnoliopsida; order Rosales; family Rosaceae; genus Prunus; species Prunus persica. The sequence goes on from NC_034010.1 coordinate 27,980,596, forward strand.
TGCATTTTGACCGCTAAAACTTGAAATTGTCTTTTAATACTTTCGATGGGGTAACCCAAATTGGGCCATACCATTGAACTAAACAACAAAATTCTTGAACACGAAGTCTTTCTATGGATCTGCATGATTATGAGTTTGTTATTTAGTCAATGAGCTCTTATTATTATTACTTTTTACACAAACGATATTGGGAGGAGGGATTTAAACCGTGACCTTGAATTTAAGGAAAACAATATTGGAGAAGAGGGATTCAAACACGCGACCTTGAATTCAAGGGTAACTGCTCTTATTATTATTGGTTCGTGTAAAGTAAGTCATTAAAACGTACCCAACACAAGAGAAACAAATGTATCGGAGCCCCCGGTGAAGTTGGAGCGCCCCTGTGCTGGCCAAGTTATTACTGTGGAAACACAAACAACTGTAGGTTGTGCTTTTCGGCGGGTTGTCAAGCAGCAGGCAACTGAGTTGGTGCCTCTTTTCATAAAAAGTAAAACTGAAAAAGCATTCAAGATTTTATTTTTTTAAAAGATAACACAAAATAAAATAAAAGTTGTAGTATCTCGTAAGCCTCACGGCCCAAATCCCGATAAAGTTAACCTAAGAAATTTGAGAGGAGAAAGGGAAAATAAAAAAGAAAAAAGAAAAAGAAACAAGTGGGGCGCAAGGTACTGAAGGAGAGAGTTGATGAAATGCACACACAGGTCGTCTGAAATTGACACTTGATCCAGTGTGCTAATGGCACATACTAAAACATTATGATACAACCTCATTTTCATTTCATTACCAAAAGAATCAATTGGAGTCTCGTGGTGGACGGCAATGAAATCTTACCAGTCAGTTTTGAAGGGACTCATCTTACAAGTACGTTTTGTTGGTATATGATATTAGTTGGAAACTTTCAATATTGGCCAAACCCACATAACTGTGAGATTATGGTGAAAACTGTTTGTTAGAGTTTAGGTGGCCGATGGATATTATCGAAAACTTAATCATCTTCGTAAACTTTATTGATGAACATGATATATGTTAGATCATTATAACTCTAGAGTGATTTATCATAAGAAGGAGCGATGATAAGTATAGGCTTGAGGTTATCATGGACAAACAAATATACCGGTCTAACTTTGTCATTGAGGCGTGTCCATGATCGGACAACTAAAGCAAAGGAATAGTAAAGGTTCCTCTCTGTAAATGAATGTCTACATAGGAAAAATCATGAAGGTAGGGCCTATAATCCTGTCTTTTTCATGTTGTGAAATCACCAAGGCTATGATGATATGGGAAAACAAGTTTAACCTGTTTAATAATCAAAGTGGAATTAAAAGAGGCATATGATTAAAATAATAATAATTTGGAAAAAGAAAAGGAAAAAGAAAAAGAATGAGATGAACAATTTCTCCTAGTCAAATCTTCTATTGTAAACTAGTTAAATCACAATGGCCTTCACGACAAGAGCCATTGAAAATTGGAAGTAAAATGATGGACCACACAGAAAAGCAAACCCTAATAACAACAAGAATCAGATGCTTATCGATCTTTCGTCATTCGCCATATCAAATCAAATTCTAATAAGATTGAATTTCGTAAACAAATCATAATAATGTAAGGAACACGAGCACATTTTGTTCATGCTAGACTAGAGGAATTGATAAGGAACACGAGCACACTTGTCGCCAAGAGCAAAAGGTCGGTACAGTCCAGGTCCACCAAACGTAACAGTCGCGAGTAAATGAGCACTAAATTCTTCAAGCGAGTACAGATAGATAGCCATAGTGCCATTCCTTTATTCATCACTGCTGCACTCTATCATTGCTCACCAAAGATGCATATATCTAATTTTGGGTAATTTCTAATTAGATTAAGATACATTCAATTTATTTATTTTTAACTTTTTTACATCAAAGATATTCTAAACAGGGAGGGAGGGTGTTCGAAGTTGAGTGCAATGAAGCGGATACATTAACTTAACCAATTGGCCTGACCCTCATTTACAAATACCTTAAATAGCTCCACCTGCTCCTAATCCTTACTCTCACACTTCAAATAAGGCGGGAAAGACAGCTATTTGTATACAGAACCAGTATACAATAAATATATATATCATTATTACAATAATTAACAAGCTTAACTACCTTAACTAATCATGCACTTAACAAACGGACAAGCTTCGCAACGGCCCAGACCCAAAGACCCAAAACCACCACACACAAAAAAAAACCGGAAAAAAGAAAAAGAAGAAGCAAAATAACCCAGAAATAGAGACAAAAGATAAAAGTAATAAACATCCTAAAACTTTTACTGGTCAAGTGCATTCGGTCCGGTACAGTAATTTAAAATGTGGCTCCAAACCCACTGAACCAAGAACTTCCGTCGGATCCCATTCATATTGTACGTGGCACCATCGTGGTCGTCCAACAGCTGACCCGTGTACGACCCGCCGCCTCCGGTACCGTAGATGCCCTCGCATAGATCGGCAATCTCAACAGGGAAACTCGGGTCCTGACCCGCATACCAGGCGTTTACTAAAGGGTTGCTTGCCAGCTCAGCAATCTCGTGTGCGATAACGCTTATCATCCCCTCCACTCCTACGTCACCGTTCGGTGACTTTAACGGTTTCAACCCGGGCATAAAATCGGGTACGGCGAATGGGTATGCGCACACACCTGGGCACAGTTTGGCTGAGTTGCCAATCCAAGCGTACGGCAACGTGTATCCGACGATGGACGGGAAAGTGAAGTAATGGAACCCACACACCTGTCTGCAGAAATCCTGAACGTACACGTCATCAGATGTGAGTAGGAGGTAGAGCCCATTCTGGGGGCTGATAGGCAACGGCCGCGTTCTGGCTGTGACGGCGCTTTTGATCACAGACTGTATGGATAACCGGGTTAGGGTTTTGCCGTGGGAGTAAAAGCGGTCGTTTTTCTCTGAGCCGAGGCGCACCGTACGGGAAATGTTCGCGCCGGTCTGGTCCGTGTACAGCTGTACAGTCTTCCACCATCCGGCGACGGAGGGGCGTTTGGAACCGGCGGCGGAGATTGAGTTGATGAACTCGCGGATGATCTTCTTCTGGGCCGGCTGCCACGTGCCGTACCAGATTGTGTGGACGGTTATATTGGCGGTTAGGACCGGGCCCATATGGTATTTCAAATGGACGAACTCAGATGAGCCCTCGAATTTTTTGTTGTCTCCGAGTTGGAGATCGGTGGCGTTGGATTTAAGGTGGGGCCAGGGACGCCATCCAATCACTGGCGCGGTGGAGAGGAGCACGGTAAGTGCGATGAGGAGGAAGAGCACCGGAGCCGGTGGCTGAGAAAACCGACCGGTACAGCCCTGGCGCATTTTAAATTTGCTGGGAAGTGGGTGAGTAAGTGTGAAGTGGGAAGAAGTCACAAGTGTCTGATATTTTTCGCAGTGGGGGGTATATATAGAAATAAATAAATAATTAGTTAGTTTATTTTTCTTTAATTTGGAAATCGAAAAAAGAAAAAAAAAATGTTGGGAGAGGGAGGCATTGGTTTGTGGGTAATGGAGGACAGATAGATTCTTAAAGCCAAGTGTGTGAGGGACGGTGGTGGGGCCGCTAAGTCAGACGTGGCAGCAGCATCATCATGATCATCATGGTCTAATGTCGTCATCTGATCAGATTTGATCTCAGCCCTTTATGTGTGCGTGTGTTCTTTTTTTTATTTTTTTTATTTTGCCGAGTGCGGGAAAATAGGCCTAAATGGAAAAGCTACATTGTTTAACGCCTCTTTAATTGTATTTAATGAATTTTATTTTTATTATTATTGGGAAAAATAATACACAAAATTTTAAATATTTTAAATATTTTTCGTACACTAGTCTCTTTGCACGCGCTTTCGCGCTTGCGAGAGGTTTTTTTAAAAAAATAAGTAAATTTATTTTAGAATTAAAAAAGATAATAGGTAGTTGTGTTCTATAAAAATATGATCCATTATCTGTTTTTTTTTTCTTTTAATTTTTTTAAATATGAAAAAGTGTGAATTTACCATATTATCCTCATTTAATTAATAATTTGAATTCTTAATGTTTGCATTAACCAAGGGCATTTTCTGGTATTTTGAATGTTTCACCATTCTCTGCCTTTTGCTTTATATATATAGATGTTTGGAGATATTTTTGGTGGAAATGAATTATTCTGATTTCGACAAGTGATGTTGAAAATTTATAGGAAAATTAGAATTGATAAAAAATGTGTACGGTTGTTCCGGATGTGCAAGGCAGGCATCAAGTTCAAGGGTGGTCCTCGTACATATTGTTGTTGGTATATATTCTTTTTTTTTTTCTAGTGTAAGATAATAATAATAATAATAATACAACATTGGTTGGTCTGAAATAGTTCTGAACAAAGTAAAAGTCTGTCGTTGATAGTTTTTCCCAAACATCTCAACACGCGGGCTTATATAGTATATGAATGTGATAGTATTGTTCAACCAACCCAGACTGCTTTTGGTAGATTTTGGTCCATAAACTTGTAATTTTCTTCCATGTCAAGTCCCTATCAACAGAAGCTATAGCTCTTCATGTTAGAGTTTCACTGTTTGAATTTTATTAATTCCTGCTCAATATTCATCTAATAATCCCGTCAAATCCTCATAAGTGAATTAAGCCTGTTGTTCAAGTCAATGTGTCCGTCCCCTTGCATCTTTAAGTTCGAGCTCCCTTTTCATTTACCGTCAAAAAGAAAAAACTCATTGAATTCTTCCACAATCTGAAAAATACGAAACTATGAGCTATTAATCTGATATGCATGATCATTGAGGACCACGGGGCAAGAAGAAGCCATCAAATATGAAACAATGGCCATTATCCTTTACAAAATCTGTACTCAAACCACTCAAGGACAATTCTTTCCATTGGCTTTTTCATCTAAATTTACCACAATAACCTTTCTTGGTCTATTAATATACACTACTAAAGTCCGAGTCTCTGGTCTGGACCCCCCCGCCCTTTCCTTGATTCTCTTCTTTTAGCAGCATGATATTTGTAACCAGGCCATTCTTGAATTCACTGGAGGCAAAGATAAATATCATATCTTTTCATGCTCTGTTGAAATAATGACAAATCAAGCACACGAATAAACTTGTATATACATCTTATGATTACTGCAAGGTGTTTGCATAATATATATATATTTAGAATGTGGGACCTTTGCTATATATCAAAATATTTACCATATCATATAGCATAATTAAATAAGTTTATTTATTTTAGCTTAACCTATGTTTTTATTTATGATAACGATGTTTCTTGTATATTGAGATATTGTTAGTTGCGTGGGCTAGTTTTGATATTCAATACATGTCGAATGCACAATAAACCGACATTCATTTCACATTACGTAAGTTCTTCATATAATAATGTATGGAGAGCGATATATATTTTAAATTATTATAATATATACATAGTGAGATCGAATTCAAGTGTCAGAAAGCGGACATACAGTTTTTTAATAATTAAATAAAACAAAAACAAAAATTGACCGATAATTTGAAGGTATTATGCAAAAGTATACAATCACACACTACACACTACACACTACACAAGTTGGGTGTTGCAATTTGCAAATCACGGAGTAAATTGCGCGGCTTCCTAATGATGAGTCAGACTAAATTGTACAGCTGAGATTGAGAGCGATGGAAGGGTGGGGCCCAGGAGTAGGTGGGCCTCAGAGCTCTAATCACTAATCAATCGATCACACAAACTGTGAGGAAGGAGGGAGATGAGTGGGCCCCACCGTTGAATGTGATGTGACGCTCGGCCCAAGAGCAAGCAAAGCCGAGCAAACACCGAACCGAAGCAGCGCATGCACCGAGAGTGTGTGTCTCAGTTTCTCTCTGCGTTCCACCAGGCGCGTACTGTGCACCGTCAAGACAGAGTTGCGGAAACTTTGGGGTACATGGCGGGAAGACTGGTAACAGTCTCAGTCTGCATGCAGAGTTTTACTTTCGTGTGGCCGCGTTTACTGAACGCGCGTTTCTACTGGCGGAAAGGTTGGTTTTCGCCTTTCAAGGTGGATGTTGGTCCAATCCCATAGGGCCGATAGTATAGTAAACTGTATAGCATGCATTGATTGGACCTACTAATCCATTCCATCTTTTTCACCAGCCTCTTTTGTATTTGCCACTTGTGAACCAAACGACAGTTTCTTTGTTACATTCGACTCATCTCATTTTATTTTCACTTCGCTGCATATATATATAATATATATATATATATATATATTTTTGGGTATTGAAATAAAGTGTATTTCATGATAATGATATAAGGTAATTCTAGCTAATCCCACTATTAAGCTAAATCATATTGTGTTGTGCCGATAATTCTGAACCGTTAATTGAATAGACTTAAGTATAATATGAAGCTCGTGTCATTAAATTAAGATTGTGAATATTATTCATATACAAGTCGAGAATAGATTACGTAATTGAACTTTAGTTATAACGGAATCCGTCCGATGTTGTAAATCGTCGATGTATGATTGAGTACATGCAGATGCACATCACGTACGAAGGCAGGCCATAGACCGCAGAGAGCATGCAAGCATGGCATTGCCATGTTTCAGGTATTAGCATATTCAAACCCAAAGTTTATAGGTGAGAGAAAATAATGAAGGGGAAAGGGAAGCTTTTATGCTGTCACCAAAAACGATGGGCTTGGCTTTGGCCTTTGAGAAGGACATGAGAGATGAGAATTGGTTTATAATTTGCTTACGGTGGCATTCGCATGCTATCAACTGCTGGATATGAAGAAGAGGTTTGGAAGTTTATGTGATTTTGATATATACTTGGTTGGTTTTGGTTGTATAGCTTGTATTTTCTGCACCTCCTTCCCGACAACTTTTGGATAGACATTATACCTCTTTTTGTACCTTTCTTGGTAAAAGAAAGTAACTTATAAGTAAGTAAATAAAAGGACTGAAGGAAGAGTGCTTCACTATACTTGCATTATTGGAAATTAATATATGTACACACACATGCTTTGTGCATATATACGTAGCCTATAGCTAGCTAGGCTTTAACTTGGTGGTAATGATGTGAAAGAAGAGAGGTGAGTGAAATGTAAATTCAGGAATTTAATATGTACCTTGCTCTGGTGGTTGAAATTTCTTATTTATTTTGTCAAGTACTGAGAGAAGAAGAAGAAGAAGATGCAGCATGACTTTCTCTCTTTTCACCTAACCAGATTGACAATATATAATATTGCGGTTTCATGATCCATCCATGCATGTGTATGCAAATTAAATTGCTCTATCGCCACATTGCACATGAAAATTATTAAGGCCACCTTCCATGCCTTCCATGGTGGCTGGCTAGCTCATTCAAGATATGTAAAATTGCGACAACAATGAGTCACGTCATAGTTCCATTATGGGGAACAAGTTATGGAAAAGCTTAAATTGATTTTATGATATGATTTTACAAAAAGCTTGCGCCCCGCAGATATGATGGTGGTGTGGGTGGGCACAGCAAATGACTAAAGTGGCTGGAGTTTTTATGAATGAATAAAGATTCAAAGAACCGAAAGAAGCCACGCAGGTGATGATGAAATGAAAATGGTGTTGGTGTTGGTGTTGGTGTTGTTGTGGGTAATAAAACAAAAGCATGCACATAAATGAATGATTGCTAAAGATCAGAGTGTTGAAAAAAATGAGCAAAATATATGAAATCTATGTTCATATATGTATGTGATTGCAAATGATTTCAAGTTTCTGTTAATTAATCTTTGGATAGGATTTTGGACTTGATTAGAAAAACTAATCATGAATTTCAATGCATGTTTTTCGATGCTTAATGAGGTAAAGGAGCCGAAAGCGTACCAACAATATTCGTCTTTTTTGTTTTTGTTTTTTCAAAAGGAAAAATAGAAGTGACTGAAGAGACCATGTAAGAAGGAGAGGCCTATTAATATTAATTAACCATGATTTTATAGATTTGACAGAAGCAAGCAGCTTTGTTGCTTGATTTGTTCGAAAAATTCCTCTAATCAGACATATCAATGTTCAATGTTTAATGGGTGAATTTATACTTTGGTTAAAAGTCAAGTGATATGACCCCCTCTTTGTCTCCTTTCCCCCATCCCATAATCAGCTCACCAAAAATATCTTCAACAGTTGGGAAATTGAGATTCAAGTCCACTGTGGTGCTCCTCAGTGTCAGTTGATTTATTTTTGGTCTGGTGCTCATTAGTTTGATTGGAGAAAGAGAGGGAAAAAGTGAATTACCGTATCTTCTGAAAACGAAAACGTTGAAAACGAAAACAATCCACCGAACGGGTATTTGCCGAAAAACAGAAAACCGGAAACAGAAACGGGCTGTAAAAACGATACCGAACAGGCCCTTATTTTTCTTTGATACTGCAAAAGGTGTTTTCAGGCTTTTAAGATTCATGTTCCTCAGAACTGGGATGGCTTCTTCTGTTTGGGGAGTAGGAATATGAAAGCAATCCCATATGTGAAATAATGTATTTATTTGTGAAAGCAATCCCTTTCCTTTCAAAATTCTATTTGTTTAGACTCCTTTGCAAACTTTGCTTCCCTCCCTTATCCAGTTTTCCTTCATTCAATCTCTCTCTCTTTCTCTCTCTCTCTCTCTCTCTCTCTTCGGCACACAGAAAACTTGAGCTTTCCACACAAGAAAGCCAGAATCTTCAATCATTTGCAATTTTTTTTTTAAAGTTTTGTTTGATTCTCTGTTGGGTTCCTTACACTTTGTACATAGATAGATAGGAGGCATTAAGATAACTACACCAACCAACAAGCAAATAGTAACCAAACAACACAGAAATTAAGTTACATTTGGAGTCATTGGACCATCAAGGAAGATGAGGACAAGCCCAATCCCTCTGTCACCCGAAAACCCAACTTTGATTTTTGACTTCAAAGTCTTCAATTCACATGCAAACTCCTTCACATTACAAACTTCATAAATCCCGATTAACGCAAAACTCTTCCCATTTAAAAACCAATATTAAAAGCCCATAACCAAAAAAAAAAGCCGAAGAGAAATTTTCCCGGGAAAATTTCTTCAATGGACAAACCCATACACACTCATCGGTTTCGCTACCGCTGCTCCATAACCAAGCTCATCTTCTGCTGGTTCACCATCCTGCTCGCCTTATTCTTTTTCTTCCTCCTCAAAACCCCATCTTCCAATGCCAACCGCCGAGTCCTCCCAAGCCTATCCACATGGGAAAACGTCGTCGTCCAATCCGCCAAGCCACGTGATAATTCCACCGGCCACTCGGTTCTCGTCACCGGCGCCGCCGGTTTCGTCGGAACCCACGTCTCGCTCGCGCTCAAAGAACGCGGAGACGGCGTCGTCGGAATAGACAACTTCAACAAGTACTACGACCCGTCGCTGAAACGCCGTCGTTCGGATCTGCTACTGCGCAATGGGGTCTTCGTACTGGAAGCAGACATCAACGACTCTGAGAAACTCGCCAAGCTTTTCCGGCTGGTGAAGTTTACCCATGTCGTCCACTTGGCTGCTCAGGCCGGCGTTCGCTACGCTCTGAAAAACCCAGCTTCTTATGTCCACAGCAACATCGCTGGGCTCGTCAATGTCTTCGAGGTCTGTAAATCAGCGAACCCACAACCTTCGATTGTTTGGGCTTCGTCTAGCTCTGTGTATGGTCTCAATTCTAAGGTACCCTTTTCGGAAGAAGACCGTGCGGACCAACCAGCAAGCTTGTACGCTGCAACGAAGAAAGCTGGGGAAGAAATAGCACACGCTTATCACCATATCTATGGGCTGTCCATTACTGGGTTGAGGTTTTTCACTGTGTATGGGCCTTGGGGCAGGCCTGATATGGTGTACTTTTCCTTTACTAAGAACATGTTGAGCGGGAAGCCTATTGTGGTTTTTGAAGGCCCAGATCATGGCTCTGTTGCCAGGGACTTTACGTACATTGATGATGTTGTGAAGGGTTGCTTGGCTGCGTTGGACACGGCTGAGAAGAGCACCGGGAGTGGCGGCAGGGTTGAGGGGCCGGCGCAGTTGAGGGTTTTTAATCTCGGGAACACTTCACCGGTGCCAGTGAGTGAGGTGGTGAGTATTATGGAGAGGTTGCTGAGGGTGAAGGCTAAGAAGGTTGTGGTGCCAATGCCGAGGAATGGGGATGTTTTGTTTACTCATGCTAACATAAGCTTGGCGCGGAGGGAGCTTGGTTATATGCCCACAACAGATTTGAAGACAGGGCTGAGGAAGTTTTTAAATTGGTATCTTGATTATTATTCGGAATCAAAGAGGGAGAGTGTTTGATAAATGTGAAATCATGTTGATTCCAACTGCAAGGGAGACAGTGAGCCACGGATGTGGCGCACGAACGCTCTCTCGGTACTCAAGGAGTAATTCCCCCCGAGGGGTATTATGGTGTTCATAAATTATGTAGGTCAATCTTAATAGTGTTTAATTTCTTGTTTCAATTTGATGCGCATATAGCATCTCAATTTAGTGTTCATTGACAATTTTGTTCAGAACAGTGAATTTTTTTCTTAATCAACAGGACAATGTGTCAAGAAGAGAGCTTATTTTTTAAAGAATTTTGGCAGTGTTGTCAAGTTCATTAGCAGTATGCAATCAGCAGCTGAATTATGCCTAGGATCTAAAACATTCTACTTCAAAGAAAACATGGTAAACATTCATCGTACTCGTGACCAAGAGGCAAGCACATAAGAAACAAAAATTATGAAACAGGTTTTGGTTTTTTTGGGTTCAACGACGACAATCGGAAACTCAATCCAACCAGAATAAAGTATAACAGGAGAACATTTCTCCGTTCCACAGTGAGCATCAATGGGAAGGAAACAACGCTACAGTACTTCTATTTAACATCAAAACATGGGAGTGCATATTCATATCAAAACAACTGCTCAAGAAAATTGCAAACGACACTACCAAGTCTTTAAATTCAAGATTAGAACACAACAAACAAGCTCATTTTAAAGTAGGAAGGCTACACTGAAAACGGGTCCAGTTTAAGAGTCTGCGATTGTAACCTCCACTTCCACACCAGGTTCAATTGTAATGGAAGTAATTTGCTTGACGACATCAGGAGAACTGAAGAGGTCAATCACCCTCTTGTGGACACGTAACTCAAATCTGTCCCATGTGTTGGTACCTGTAAATCACAAACACAATTTTAAAGGTACATACATAACCCTTTAAAATGCAAATGCAGAGACACTGTACTTCAATAACTGGTCATTTATGAATAAACCACAGTAAGCAACAAATTTTACTTATGTAACTTGGCACAAACAAGGGAGCTCCAAACTCTGAGTAAATGGCCATAAAAGCCATAAGCCTTGCCCACAAAGCAATAAGTTAACAACAAGAACATTTCACAGTGAAACATACCTTCACCACAAGGAGACTTCCTGGTGGTAATGTGCAGAACCTTGGTTGGCATTCTCACGGGTCCCTTAACCCGGAGCCTCTTGTCCTTCGCACCACGAACCAGATCAGTGCAAACTGTCAATAAAACAGATGTCAATCCAGCAGGCTAAAGAAATATTCAAACAAGAAAAATCTTATTTCTTAATAATCTAAACAAACTTAAAAACTTTATGTAGTGGATAAAACCCATTTCAACCACGTCACACAGCAATTAAGTAAAACTGAAATTGAACACAATGAAGCTCATAAAAACCAGAACAATCATGCAGATTAAGAAGACAATTCGGGTATAACAAACCAAATTTATTGAAAGTGTCTTGCAGTGGTTTCATGTTATATGCACAAACATTTCTCCAAAGTTCAATATACACTAACAGATATCCTCCTCCAGCTATCAAATGGGTCTTAGTCTTTAGACAACTGAAAATTGGAACATGGTAAAACAACTACACAAACGCGTCCCTAGCTAAGAGAAAGTAATTTGTTCCAATTAAAAATAAATAAAAATAAAGAAATGGGCAAAAATTAAATAAGACCGATGATAAGCAAAAGGAGAGACCTTTCTCGAGGTTCTTGACGTTCTTGGAGGAGAGAGTGATCCTGATCTTGTGGATCTGCTCCTGCTCCTCCAGACCTGCCTTGCTTGGTTTCATCGCTGCATAAGCCATTTTCTTCAGCCAAGCTACTCGTTCGCTTTCCTATACATCAACATAGCAATACAACGATTAATCACAGATATCATATATAATCTATCATAAATAAGACAAAAGATTACTCTGTTTCACTCAGTTTTGCTAGAAATTATTAAAATAAGTATAATCTAAACTCTGAGAGAGACGAAGAAGAACACAGACCTGGGTGAGGTGAGGGTTTAGGGCAAGGGATTTATCCAAATGAAGCAAAATATCTATTTTAACAACCTGTTGACCCCAAAAAAAGCAAAACAACCTAAGTGACAATGTGAAAGTTATGGACGGGTCGGGTCGGGTTGTCACCATGTGTGCCAGATGTGTGATAGTTATGGACGTGTCGGGTTGAAGATTTTTTAAGTTGGGTTCAACTTATGAGTGTAGCCCAAATAATAATCGGGTTAGTTAGGCTTCTTCAGACAAATTACACCGATATTGTCTTTTCTTTTTGCATATTTTATCTTTCGTCAAGCGGCAAGAGGGACATTGTCGTGACCAATTGGCTTAATTCATATTTTTGAGTTTACTTTTAATTATTAATAATGATAATAAGGTTCATTTGGTTGCCAAATTTACTTTTGGATTTGGAAAATTTTCTTACAAATTTTTGGTCGACATGCTTTTGAAATTAGGTTAGTTCCAACTTGTTTAATCGCCATTTCATACAAAAATTAAAGACACATAATTACTTATTTATTTTTGGTGAAGTAGGGTTGAAAAGGTTGAACCACAAACAATGCTTAAGAAGATACAATGACCTTGATAATTGGTGGTATTAGATTCATTGGAGATGATGCTTGGCTAACAAGACCCACAACTACCAATGGTTTTGTTAAAAGTCAGAAAATTTAAGGACTTCGAGTGGACATTTAAATCAACAGCCCACTACAGATGATTGAGATATGTTTATTTCAATCGATATAGGCATATGGCAAGCTAAAATCACTAGTTTTAATTAGAGATTAGTTCATCTTTGCTTCATGAGTTCATCATCAGCAGCAGCAGTATGCAATGAGCTGAATTATGCCATTGCCAAGCATCGTAAACATTCATGGTTCACTTCACGTGATCAAGAGGCAAGATCATAAGAAACTATGAATACGTCAACTTGTATGGTTCACTTGTTTGTGACCATTTTAGCTATATAGGTTTAGGTTTTGGGGTGCAGGCACATCCCTCCTTAGGGAATGCAATAAGTTCCACAAGGCAATCCATGACAACCATCAAAAACTCAATTGCCACATAATGATGTAGAAGAACAAGACCAGGAAGAAAACATTTGAACGCCCCAGAGGCCATCAACAACAAAACTCAATTTAAGAATTTCAATTGGTCTTGATTCTCTCTCACGATGTACTTGACATATATAGGATAAAAATGAAAAGGAAACAAAGGTAAAACATTTGCAAAACGTACTTCTATTCAATATCAAAATATGCACTGACGTACATATCCATATCAAAACATCAGGGTCAAGAAATTGCAAACGACGCTACTAAATCTTTAAATTCAAAATTAGAACAGAAAAAACAAGCTCATTGTCCAACTAATTGGGAAGGCTATGCGGAAAACTGGTTCAGTTTAAGAGTCGGCAATTGTAACCTCCACTTCCACACCAGGTTCAATTGTAATGGATGTAATTTGCTTGACCACATCAGGAGAGCTAAAGAGGTCAATAACCCTCTTGTGGACGCGCAACTCAAATCTGTCCCATGTGTTGGTACCTGTAAATCACAAACAAAATTTTAAAGATACATACATAACCATTTAAAATGCAAATGCAGACAATGTATTTCTGCAACTGGTCAGGTATGAACAGGCCACAGTAAGTTACAAAATTTACTTATGTAACCTAGCACAAACAAGGGTAATCCTAAACCAACTCTAAGAATGACCACAAAAGCCATAACCCTTGTCCATAAACTAGCCCATAAGGCATTCATATATACACTAAAACAACTAAAACAACGACAGAAATATAACAATGTCATTTGTCAAGCCGTAAATTAAGAGCAAGTACATTTCACACCGAAACATACCTTCACCACAAGGAGCCTTCCTGGTGGTAATGTGCAGAACCTTGGTTGGCATTCTCACGGGTCCCTTAACCCTGAGCCTCTTGTCCTTTGCACCACGAACAAGATCAGTGCACACTATCAATAAAACAGATGTCAATCCAACAGACTAAAGAAATATTCAAACAATAAAACGTGAATTCTTATAATCTAAACAATGGTGGATAAACCGATTTGGACCACGTCACAAGCAATTAAAGAAAAATAAAATTGAATAACAGTTATACAATCAAGCTCATAAAAACCAGCAAAATCTAAGAGATTAAGAAGATAATTCAGGTATGACAAACCAATCTTATTGAAAAGGCATTGCACTGGTTTCATGTTAAATGTACACAATATTATATTGCAAGCACAAAGTTTTCTCCGAAGTTCAATTCGCACTAACAAATATGCAGCTACTGAACGGGTGTTACGACAATAGAAAATGGGAAGATGGAAAAACTATTAAACAAACGCGACCCTAAGAGATACTAATTACTAAAATAGTACATTTCAAATTAAAAATAAAGAATCAGGACGTATTACAAGTAATGCGAATCGGGCAAAACTAAAATAAATATAATAAGCAAAAGCAGATACCTTTCTCGAGGTTCTTCACGTTCTTGGAAGAGAGAGTGATCCTGATCTTATGGATCTGCTCCTGAGGCTCCTCCAGCCCTGGCTTGTTTTGTTTCATCGCTGCGTAAGCCATTGTGTTCAAGCTACTTGTTCACTTTCCTACATATTGAGATCAAAACACAACGATTAATCACATATATCATATTCAATCTATAAGAAATCAGAAACGAAATGAACTTGGTTTCAGTCTGGGAAAATCACAGACTTGGGTGCAGGTGTTGAGGGGGGGAAGGAGGGCTGGAGCTGCGGCTTCTTCAATACCTCTTTTCTCAAAGCGATGTAAGGAGCAGCCAAGTCTTGTGAGTTTATATATCATGGGTTATTAGGGTTTTGCCACCATGTGCGCGAAAGTTAAGGCCGGGTCGGGTTGACGATTTTTGAACGTGGGTGACTCTGGCCCAAATACTCTGGGTTGGTTGTGCTTCATCCAGATATATTATATTTTTTACTTTCTGTGTTTCCCAACTATTGGTTATTAATCATGATAATAGGGTTCTTTCGACCATTAAAAAAAGTGATAATAGGGTTCATTTGTTGCCAAATTTGGTTTTGGAGAATCTTCTTAGAAATTTCTGGTTCCCATTTTGTTCTGTGGTACCTCTTCCAAAAACAAAATTATAGACATATAATTATTCATTTTTTGTCTGCCAGTGCCGCCCTCAAATTAACAGGACAAGTACTTATTTACAAAACATCTAATGACCTTGATTATTGGTGGTATACAAACCCAAAACTAGAAGTAGTTTCGTACTCAGAACACTGAAAAGAGGCGTAGCATTCTGTAACACCATTCTCTTTTTTATGATATTTTCTTATTTTGTTTGAAAAACAGTGAACAAAGCACAAAATTTTTACCAAAAGAATCCTTGATCTTTCCATAAAAGATAGCAGTAAACCAATAAATAGAAAGAAAGGCCTAAAGGTATTCCTCACAAAGTTACCAATCCTTGTGTCCTGAGACTAATGACTAATGGACAATTTGTTCACATATACAGTAACAAGAAAGGGTCATGGGTTAAAACGCAACACTTGAAAGAGATGAAACATTGAAAGGAGAAAGAATTTCAATGGCGGCCACCATCATTTTCATGCTCCATTTCTTCAGCATCCTCAAAGCGTTGATCATTGATTTGAAGCTGCCAGGAAGATAAAAAAAATGTGATCCATATCATATGCTGCTCTCAATTAAAGAAATAAAAAGCTCATACAAAGGCACCAACTCCATAGCAGCATTTAATGGATATTCACACCCTACCTCAAGCACGGTACGAGCTAGGTCATGATCCCCATTAGATTGACCAATTGAAGGATTTTCAGAAACATGCCACTCAGAATCTTCCCCTGAAAATATCGTCATATTCAAAACAAAGATATCAGACAACAATTAGATTTTTTGTCACACAAATTGACACATAAACTGGTACAAATTGTTACATGGTGCATCCCATACCTGTTGCGTCATCTTCCAACTGATCAGCACTAAAAATCCAATTATGCTCTTCTTCCTCTTCTAGAAAAAGATAAAAACAATTGTGTGATACTAGGATGCAACTCATGAAGCAAACATAATACATTAGCATGCAAAAAGAGAAAATAAGAAATAAAATAAACCCTGGCATTAAGAGAAAATCTACTAACCTTCAATCGGTTCAGGATTAAGCTCAGCACACTCGCAAAATACCTCAAACAGAGAATCCACTGCCACATAGAAATTAATATGCCAGTTACACTTCTCCAGGAAAATACTAAGAAAAATCAAGACAGTATGACCTTATTATAGCCACAATTGAGAGAGAGAGAGAGAGAGAGAGAGAGAGGTACATTGGTTAGGATCTGAAGGAACAAGCCTCATTTCTGTGATCTTGGACAAATCTAAGACACCATTGCATTCTGAATCTGAGCCATCGGACTCATGCTCGTCATCCTCAGTTTCAATCTATAAATATAAAAACATTAATCAGAAAAGCAACGCACAAAACTTGAAATTAGACATTGTAGTTAATGATCAGTCAGGAGACTCCGGACCAACAATCCTAAACCCAGCACAGCATACAGTGAAGACACAAACCTTGAATACAAAATAAGTAAACAAGTGATTCTTGTGTACAGTAGATAAATACTAAAAAGATCTGAATTTCAATGAGATACAGTTCCACACACAGAAATATCTTATTCGCACAATGGGTCACTTTTCTCTTTAATGTTTGCGGAATTAATATAAGAACACGATTCTAAAGCCCACGAAAACAACAAAGACTTTTCAACTTATTAAGAGTTCATATAGCACAAGCAACAAGAACTGACCAAAAAAAATTGAAAGAACGAAGAAAGGGGTTACAAATTCAGTGAATCAAATAAAATTGCCATACAACTTTGACACCAAACAATTGGAAGAACTGTTTGGAGACCAAGTACATTTCAGACAAGATAAAGATAAAATCCTATATTACTGCTGGAGTGCCTTGATGAATATGAAAGCAAATACCTGAGTGTATATACAAGGAGAGGTGTAGGCCTCTGGGTCCCTGGATACAGCATGCAGTGATATAGACAAGAAGTCCACAGCATAACCTTTCGCCCTGTCAACATCACTCAACCAGACCACTTTCCTGCAAAATCCCAGCTAACTGTTTGAATGGATGCCATTTTGGTAGAAGGAAAAAGAAAAAAAAAAGTTTTCCCATCCCTTCAGATATGTTTTCTTTACTCTATCCCCTTAATTTTCACCCAAACAAAAACATATAAAATCATGAGAGATATAATGGCGTACTTGGTGGAGATGTAGAGAGTGCCAGGGGACTCAGGAGGGCGATTACCAAGGACGATAGAAACACAAGGCTGAACGTGCATCAGCTCCTCACCATTCTCTGCATCCAGAACTGGTTCGTCAACACCATTTCTTTCAACTCTTGCAGTGAACTCTCTAAGCCCTGCCACCATTTTGCTCGCTGACTCAGGCTTCTTCCTTTTCTTTGACAAAAGAAAAAAGGATGGTTACGGACAGCGGACAGCCCATGATCACTAGATTGCTCCAACTAACTTACTGAACAAACTAATTTGCAAACTATGAGTATATTTGAAGTTAACAAATAAAATGGGAGGGCCTAGCCTCAAATTTGATGAGGAAACAGCCCTAATAAAATTTGATATTTTTTTTTAAGTCATAACCAGTGATGAGCTCTCTCTCCCATTTTGATAAAGAAAGAAGGGCGATTAATAAACTATTTAAACAACACAACATTTTCTCAGAAAACAAACAGTCCTCTAAGCTGAAAAGAATCGATAACGTTATCAAAGCCCAACGGTTGAAGAATTGTCAAATTTATCAAAACCATGAACTGGATAAAATGAACCATCAGCAATATATACCATTTTTTCAAAACAAATACAGAAAAATTAATCCGGAAACACATTCAAAGAAAAAAAAAAAAAAAAAAAATTGGCGTTTACGATTTCATACCTCGATTCTGATGTTGAAGCCAAGTATGTGATCGATACCACTCTTTCCTTTCTTCTATCTACTGCAAAACATGCAAGAGCTAGGAAGAGCTCTCGTAGTCCACACAGAAGACACTGACTTTGATTTCTGTGGCTTTCTAGGGTTTTACCAATCCTTGCTTTTTGGGGTTTAAAGCGCCATTTTCCTTTTTCTCAGACCCCAAAAAAGAACCGCCAATTTGGTTTTATTTAGCGACGTGGGCTTCTACGTTTAAGTTGGACAGTTAAGGGCTGGCTCGGGCAAAATAACCATCGCGGCCCAAACAATTTTAAAATGTTTTTTGTGCGGTCCAACTTTATTTAACAATTTAACATTTGAATTTTTATTTTTAATATTAGCAAAATATTGTTTTGCCTGTGAATCTGTGATAAGGTCTCACCTATCAAGATATTAAAAAAAAATATAGAGCCAGGGATTAAAATTTGGACTAGTGATAATTAATTGACAATAAAAATAGTTAATTGATAAGGCACCTATCAAAGATGCTTGTTAAAAATAATCAAAATGACAATAAAACAGGTTTATAGTTTCATAGGTGAACAAGCCTCTTTAGACCCATAAAACACAAAGCCTCTTTCAATCAATCCATTCTTTCCAAGAAATACCATGTTCATCTATCTTAGTTGCTAGGATGTATTTTTGTTCTTTTTTCACGTTAAGTGGTGAGCTTCCAAAACATGGTATTGCAACGTTAATAAATCGAAATTTTAAACATCCGATTAATGCAAAAAGTTGATACAAAATCGGATTTCCTTAAGTAACATCCACAACAAGAAATACTTGAATTGATGAAAGAAAACATCCAGACACACAGAGTAGTACGATTAATGCAAAAGTTGATACAAAATCTGAAGACCACAAATGCGAGCAACTATAATCTCTAGGCTTCTCTGTCCTTCCATGCCAAAACCTTCCACCTTGCTTTCCTAACCTAAGCAACCAGAGTGCTGGCAGTGGTTGACTCGCTGTAAAACAAAGCAGAATTCACAACATTATTATGCGGAAACACAGAACAAATCTGTAAGCAATGAATCTAAACATTGGCGGCACATAACACATAAATAAATGAGACTAATCATCTGCTTAATTAGATGCTCTACATCATTAAGATAAAGCCCTTTTTGAATTACTGACCAAATATACAAACTGAGAAGATTCATATGCTTGTGCTATTGTGTGATATACAGATTTCAACCCCACAAACAAATTAGAAAAGCATACTGCCCCCCCCCCCCCCCCCCCCCCCCATCAGATTAAGATACAACTCGGCAGGTGATAAGCAAAGAACCCTATTTGTTCTACTTCCTTACACATGCAAAGCAACAAGGCAAGCAACATGCCCCGAACAGCAATGCCAGAACCATAACAATGGTGAAGTTGATAAGCAAAGAACCCTATTTGTTCTACTTCCTTAAACATGCAAAGCAACAAGGCAAGCAACATGCCCCTAACAGCAATGCCAGAACCATAACAATGGTGAAGTTGGAAAAGAAGTGACAAAGAATACTTACTATTTCCAGACAGGAGGAAGCTTCTTTGTTTTCTTGTAGTAACGAGAGAGCCTGTGGATCCTGCTCTCAACCAAAATCAACCGAAACTTTGAATCCTTATCCTTCCTATTCCTCTCCAAATGCTTCCTAATTGACACTGCCTTCTTGATAAGATGGTACAGATCCTCAGGAATTTCGGGAGCAAGACCTAGCCAAACAACAAATGGAAATTATAAATTTTTTCCATAACACTTTTTTAAGGAAAACAAAAACAAAAAGTAGGCTGTCATTTGGTTAGAAGGAAACGAAAAACGAAAACGCCAGAGACTTGTTTGAGATCAAAACCAAACTCTTAATCTTCTTTACGTTTTCAGAGAGATGAAATGTACAAAATGAAGACACAATAGTAATCTTATCGAGCTAGCCTAATCATACAATCAATTAGTGCTTAAATATATTATCTTCACCTCAGTAATCGAGATAAATGGAGAAATGGGTTTCAATCCCACAAGTCCCACTGAACATCCAAACCTTCATAATTTTTGTAGCAACTAAAAAGTGCAATAAACTCATATAGAAAAATATTATTAAAAGAAAGGCATACCATGAGCTTTAAGAATACGCAAGATCTTGCTTCCAGTCACGCTCTTAACCTGAGCAATGCCATGCGAGTCACGAAGAATCACACCGATCTGAGATGGAGTCATACCCTTCTTTGCAAACTTGCAGATGTTCTCTTCAACCTTAATCAAAGATAAAGCCCACTCAAATTAACATCAACAATTACATACTTAAAAATAAATCTAGGGTTTTTCATTTACTTACATCTGGAGCAGTGACCTTCAACCAGCTAGGCGAACTTCTCTTGTATGGCAGAGCTGAGGCTGACATGCCCTTTCTGCAGGCCCCCAGATAAAATTGAAAAGATAAATAAATAAAAATCGGAAACTGGTAGTATGAACAGAAATACATATAGAGAGAGAGAGAGAGAGAGAGAGAGAGAAGGAGAAGCAGTACCCATGACTGTGCATACGACCCATGATGGGAGAGATGGAAGCGGAGGTTGTCCCTGTGCTTAGGTTCTCTGAGACGAGCCGCAAATGGTTTTCCTCTCCTTCCTCAGTTCAGGTTTTCTAACTAGGGTTTATATGTGCAGGCCAATTTGGGTTTGAGAAGCCCATTTTGGTGGGTTGGATCAGAGTTCGGCCATTGCCCAGTAGAAAGGACCAAATGGCCATAACTAGCAATAACTTTGATTTTGGGTACAATGGGCCAAAGGCCCAATAAAATAAGACAATAGGCACGTTCTTTGTGGATTGGAAGAGGGGGGGAGGAGAGAGAGAGAGAGAGAGCGAGAGAGAGTTATTTTTAAATGGCTTAAAGGGCAAAATATGTGCCGACAAAATTTTTGTATCCCAACGAACTTTGATGGGATAGATTTGTCCTTGCGAATTTGTGCCGCGATAGATCTTTCTCAATGAAATTTTATCGGGATTCCGACTTCAAACTACCTGTTAAAATCTACCTCAAGGTATAGTTAACTAACTAGGGTTACGTTTATGTCGTATGAATCGTATATTGAGATCGAAACTCTAATCGTAAAACCCTAGGTCGAGTGACGTGAGTATCCAAGCTTAATCGAGTCATAAGTGCCCCAAAGTAGGCTTATTAGGGTTTGAGGCTTCATAGAACAAGTTCAAAAACTAGGCCGTTTGGTTTGAGACTTCGAGGTAGGGTTTGGAGGCTCAAATCCATTTTTGGGATACTAAAATAATTTTCTAAGATTTTTAAAATATATTTGGAAATTAAAAATAATTTTAAAGTCCACAAAATTATTTACAATAAGTAAATATAACTAATTAGTATTTATTAAGTAATTTATGAAATTAATTAAAATACTTAAATACTAATTATTCCATAAATAAATAATAATTAAAAGATAATTACTAATTAATATAATTAAATAAAGCTAAGATATTACTTAATTGCAAATATTAAAGTTAACAAACTAAATGCATATATTGAATTATATTCCTATCGCTTATCATAAATAAAAAATAAAAAAAGAGCAAAGAAACTAATTTTATATTTAAAATTAAAAAATTA
The DNA here is from genome assembly GCF_000346465.2 of Prunus persica. Classification (NCBI taxonomy): domain Eukaryota; kingdom Viridiplantae; phylum Streptophyta; class Magnoliopsida; order Rosales; family Rosaceae; genus Prunus; species Prunus persica. The sequence continues at coordinate 28,002,499 of NC_034010.1, forward strand.
AAAAGTAAAATCGGCCTAGGCGCTAGGCGCCCGCCTAGGGGGCCTGTTTTTTTTTTCCCCGATTTTAAAGAAAACACGCTGCCTCCTCTGAGCCGGGTCCGCCTCTCTCTCATGACAGACCACAACCACCAGCCTCCATCCGCAACGACCACCACAAGGCCGCGACCCGCGACCGCCGACCCTCGAACCCCGTAAAGAATTTTGGGTTGTCCTCTTCGGCTGAAACAAGTGCATTTGCTGAAGACATCTTCGCAAGAGTGCCCCGTAAAGAATCTGGTTCGAATGTGAGTTGTTATTCCAAACTTAGGATTTTAGCCTCCAGTCTTATCTGTCACGTCGTGTCTTTCCTGCTTGTTACTCGTGTATATCAGCTATATCAGAAACAAGAGAGGGAAGCTGCGATGTTAGTGAAGAAGCAGAAGACATATTCTCTCTTGGATGCAGATGACGATGATGGCTATAGATCTTCTGCCCAGGTTGTTTCTGTGTCCAGGAAAGCTGATTCCCATAAGAAACGATTCAGGAAGAAGGTCTTGAGTTAAGAAGATGAAGATGATGAGGTTAATTCTTTTTAACTTTTGAAAGGTATTCTGTATTTGTTTCTCATGGTTACTGTTGTTTTCACTGAGTGCAATGCTGCAGGTGATTGCACAAGGGGACGAAGAGAGACGAGTTAAGCTTTCACTTTATGGTCGGATTGGTTAATTATCTTGTTATCTGATGATAGAATCTCTATGGTTCTAATCATACCATTATATGTTCATTATAGTTATTATTAATATTTTTAGGCTATTTCTCGTATATACATTGAGGAACATGTTTGCATTCATTTTCTGTTATACGTTTTGCTATGTCTCATATATCAAGGAAATTTAATCCTTTTTAATAAATATATAATTAGTTTCTTTCCTTTTTTTTTTTTATGGCCTACTTCTTTAATTCAATACATGTAATTGAGTAACATCTTAGCCTTTTTGAATTACTTTAATTAGTAATTATTAATTAGTATTAAAAAAATTATAGAAAAAGTCCACATAATAATTAATTTCTATTTTACTAAGTCTTTTGTGAAACCGTTTGGGTGTCCTAATTGAATTTCTCCATCGCCCAAGAGTCCTATCCGTTACTATTAGTCCATTACTTGAGCATCCATTGTCCCTTTCTTATTTTTTACTTTTCTAGAGTTATTACCCGTACAAAGATTCTAGCACCTTCACGTTTGATAATGTATTATGCACGTACGCACATATTTCTCATATCTAATACACCTATTTTTTTACAACAATTTCAATAAGACACACAAAATTTACGTATTATACACATAATTCCCACATACTATTGAATAAAAACAATATACATATCTTTTAGAAAGTATAGCCGACCGACTATACTCAGTTCTCCCCCTAATTGTCTTTAAAAATTGTATAGTCGACCGGCTATACTCCTTTTTGGGAAACAATTTAAAACAAAAATAGTACGCATGGCGCCTATGCCCTGTGCGCGTCTCTATATATAAATAGTATGGCCGCCCGGCTATACTATATTCATTCTATTTTTTCAAAAAAACCGTATAGCCACACGGCTATACTCGATTCTTTACTCTCCCTTTTTCACTTTTCTGACACGTGGCAACTAGCCGCTAGGTGCCCCTTTTTTAATGTATAAATAGTATAGCCGGCCGGCTATACTTAAAAAAAATTAAATTTAATCCTTTTTAATAAACATATAATTAGTTTATTTGCTTTTGTTTTTTGGCCTACTTCTTTAATTCAATACATGTAATTGAGTAACATCTTAGCCTTTTTGAATTACTTTAATTAGTAACTATTAATTAGTATTAAAAAAATTACAGAAAAAGTCCACAAAATAATTAATTTCTATTTTACTTTGGGTGTCCTAATTGAATTTCTCCATCGCCCAAGAGCCCTATCCGTTACTATTAGTCCATTACTCGAGCATCTATTGTTCCTTTCTCATTTTTTTACTTTTCGAGAGTTATTACCCGCATAAAGATGCTAGCACCTTCGCGTTTGATAATGTATTATGTATGTATGCACGTATTTCTCATCTTTAATACCCCTATTTTTTACAACAATTTCAATAAGACACACAAAATTCACGTATTGTACACATAATTCTCACATACGGTTGAATAAAAACAATATACATATTTTTTTAGACCGTATAGCCGGCCGGCTATACTCAATTCCCCCTAATTGTCTTTTAAAATTAGTATAGCCTGGCGGCTATATTCCTTCATGGAAAAAAAATTTCAAACATAAATAGTACGCGTGGCTCCTATGCCCTGAGCGCGTCTTTATATAAATAGTATAGCCGCCGGCTATACAATATTCTTTTCTATTTTTTCAAAAAAAAGCAGTATAGCCGGGCGGCTATACTCGATTCTTTCCTCTCTTTTTTCACTTTTCTGACACGTGGCACCTATGCGCTGGGTGCCCTTTTTTTAATATATAAATAGTATAGCCGGCCGGCTATACTTTTAAAAAAAAAAAATTTAATCCTTTTTAATACATATATAATTACTTTATTTGCTTTTTTTTTTTGGGGCCTACTTCTTTTCAATACATGTAATTGAGTAACATCTTACCCTTTTTGAATTACATTAATTAGTATTAAAAAAAATTATAGAAAAAGTCCACAAAATAATTAATTTATATCTTACTAAGTCGTTTGTGAAACCATTTTGGTGTCCTAATTGAATTTCTCCATCGCCCAAGAGCCCTATCCGTCACTATTAGTCCATTACTCAAGCGTCTATTGTCCCTTTCTCATTTTTTACTTTTCTAGGGTTAATACCCGTATAAAGATTCTAGAACCTTCGCGTTTGATAATGTATTATGCACGTACGCACGTATTTCGCATCTATAATACGCCTATTTTTTACAACAATTTCAATAAGACACACAAAATTCACGTATTATACACATAATTCTCACATACTATTGAATAAAAACAATATACATATTTTTTAGACAAGTATAGCCGCCCGGCTATACTCAGTTCTCCCATAATTGTCTTTTAGAAATAGTATAGCCAGGCGGCTATACGTCTTTTTGGAAAAAAATTTAAAAACAAAAATAGTACGAGTGGCGCCTATGCCTTTGCGCGTCTTTATATAAATAGTATAGCCGCCCGCCTATACTATATTCTTTTTTATTTTTTTTTAAAAAAGAGTATAGCCGCGCGGCTACACTCGATTCTTCCCTCTCTTTTTTCACTTTTTCGACACGTGGCACCTGAGCACTGGGTGCCCTTTTTTAATATATAAATAGTATAGCCGCCCGGCTATACTGTTTAAAAAAAATTAAATTTAATCCTTTTTAATAAACATATAATTAGTTTCTTTGCTTCTTTTTTTTTTGGCCTACTTCTTTAATTCAATACCTGTAATTGAGTAACATCTTAGCCTTTTTGAATTACTTTAAGTAGTAATTATTAATTAGTATAAAAAAATTATAGAAAAAGTCCACAAAATAATTAATTTCTATTTTACTAAGTCTTTTGTGAAACCGTTTTGGTGTCCTAATTGAATTTCTCCATCGCCCAAGAGCCCTATCCGTTCCTATTAGTCCATTACTCGAACATCTATTGTCCCTTTCTCATTTTTTACTTTTCTAGAGTTATTACCCGTATAAAGATTCTAGCACCTTCGCGTTTGATAGTGTATTATGCACGTACGCACGTATTTCTCATCTTTATTACGCCTATTTTTTACAACAATTTCAATAAGACACACAAAATTCACGTATTATACACAAAATTCTCACATACTATTGAATAAAAACAATATACATATTTTTTTAGAAAGTATAGCCGCCCGGCTATACTCAGTTCTCCCATAATTGTCTTTTAGAAATAGTATAGCCGGGCGGATATACTCCTTTTTGGAAAAAAATTTAAAAACAAAAATAGTACGCGTGGCGCCTATGCCTTTGGGCTTCTTTATATAAATAGTATAGCCGCCCGGCTATACTATATTCTTTTCTATTTTTTTTTAAAAAAGAAACAGTATATCCGCGCGGCTATACTCGATTCTCCCCTCTCTTTTTTCACTTTTCCAACACGTGGCACCTGAGCGCTGGGTGCCTTTTTTTGTAATATATAAATAGTATAGCCGCCCGGCTATACTTTTAAAAAAATTAAATTTAATCCTTTTTAATACACATATAATTAGTTTCTTTGCTTCTTTTTTTTTTTGGCCTACTTCTTTAATTCAATACATGTAATTGAGTAACATCTTAGCTTTTTTGAATTACTTTAATTAGTAATTATTAATTAGTATAAAAAAAATTACAGAGAAAGTCCACAAAATAATTAATTTCTATTTTACTAAGTCTTTTGTGAAACCGTTTTGGTATCCTAATTGAATTTCTCCATCGCCCAAGAGGCCCAAGGCCCAAGTCTTTGATTAATATTATTATTAATGAAAGCTAAATTCAATGGCCAATCTTTTGGCCCAACTCTCCAATGTTAGACACACTTAGCAAATCGTTATAGTGCTTTGTTATAAACACTTTTATAGGAGGGTAGATTTTCAATGTGAGATTTTCACAAAGAGTACCTTAAAAGATAGGCCTATTCTTGCATCTATCGACTCTGATACTATTTGGCTTCTCATAGCTGATGTTTACTATTCTCTAATGAAAAAAGACATGCCTACATCCCCAACATCAGACATACCTGAAATCTTAAAAATTCCGCCCCATCCTCATCTCCGAAAGAGTACCTTTATGTGTAGTATGGAGGGCAGAGTTATGGTTTTGAGGTTGACTCCATTCTTTGTAAATATTGGAACCAAATGAAAAAGATACCGCACAAATTTTGCCTTGCCTTGATAATGACCAGATGAGTTGGAAGGTTTACACCCCATGCCAATGGGCTGGTACAAACCAATACCTATAATTTTCCATGACGGGCTCTTGATGGTTACTGCTTCCTTGATCTTCACTTTGTTTCCTGTCTTGGCCGTTTTGAGCAGTGCTTTCATGCTCTTTTCCCTTTTCATAGGAAACAGCAACCTCTCTGCATTCGGCTATGGTACAGAGTTTGAACTATGCCCCACTTCCATTTGTCTTCTAGCTATACCATACTGCCTCTTTCTTGATTCTTCTAACCTGTTACCTGATAGGATAGCCTTCTCCAATGAAACTTAAATATGGTATTTTGTTATTCAAAACTGGCATTTGCAGCATTAGATGGTTTGAATAAAGTATTTGTCATGTCCTTATTGCCTTTGTTGATTTTCGGATCCTTCCTGTTTTGATGTTCGTTTCTTTTTGGATGGATTTGACCTCATGCTGAGACTCATATATAAAAACCTCATACACAAGATGGTATACATTACAAGGGCCAAGGGTCAGAAGGAGCCAACCGGTGCTTTTGTATGATAACGTTAGTCAGTTCCCCTTCCTGCTGGCTTCCCACAGAGTTAGTCTGAAATCACATGTTCTGCAGAGTTAGCCTGGAATGACATCGAAATTCATGGCCGCCCTTATGTCTCCACCGAAAGAGAAGATAAAGTCAAATCATACATCAATTGAATTTGTACTTGCATGCCATGACAACATCTCCCAATCTGTATGTATGTAAAACAAACACAGAAGATTTTAATGATGGTAACAATATAGTACAGAGAGAGAGAGAAAGAGAGAAAGATTATATGTGTATTGTGGTTTTCACAGGTTTCTTGGCCTGCAAAAGCAAAATCCATTTGTAATGTTGAGGAGCGTAAAATCCCAACTAAATCAACGTGATTGATTCTGAGTATTAATCATTGATCTGTACAGATATTTAGTTTATTTCCTTCCTTTTATGTAGACGTGTATATTAAGGAATGATCCATTTAGGCTAGTTTCCAGCAACCTAATTGGCTATTGTATTTGTATAAAGGTTCTGTACCTCATTCTATTTTTATCATTCAATACATACGAATTATCAATCTTTTCATGGTATCAGAGCCTAAGGTTACCTACACAAAACAAACCCTAGCCTGTCCTTTAGCTAACCTCCATGGCGATCAACGACAGCGAATCACCTCAAGCCTCAGCCAAGCCCGAGCAACCCAAAATTGATTCTCAAGCCTCAGCCCAGCCTGAGCAACCCAAATATGATGATCCTAATGATCCTCTCTACCTCCATCACTCTGATCAACCAGGGGTTGTCCTTGTCACACAACTGCTGAATGACGAAAATTATCCAACCTGGAGTCGCTCCATGCTCATGGCGCTCAACACCAAAAACAAAGAAGGTTTCGTCGATGGCACCCTCAAGAAGCCTCTACATGGTTCTTCCACAACTCTCCAACAGTGGACACGGTGTAACAATCTTGTCAAGAGCTGGCTCCTCAATTCCATCTCCCCGGATATTGGTGCGAGCATCATTTATAACGATGTTGCGTCCGACATATGGAATGATCTAAAGGAACGATTCTCTCACGCTAATAGTGTCCATCTTTTCCACATTGAGCAAGAAATTCATGACTGCGTTCAAGGAAGCATGACCATCGGTGCCTATTACACCAAGTTGAAGGGCTTATGGGATGCGAGAGATGCACTTTGCTCCCTTCCATCTTGCCACTGCGGAGCAGCCAAAGAGATGTTCCAATTCCACCAGCACCAAAAGACCATGAAATTTCTTATGGGATTAAATGACGCATACGCTGGAGTTCGAGGACAAATCTTACTGATGGACCCATTTCCTGTAGTCAACAAAGCTTTTTCCCTTATCACCCAAGATGAAAAGCAACGAGCAATTTCTACTCATGCCCTCGGGAAAACACCAGTCATTGACGCCGCAGCCTTCGCCGTTCATGGTCCTCGAAATTCTGGTAGAAATTTCTCACCTAAAAACCCTCATCTTAAGTGTGAACGTTGTGATGCCACAGGACACACTTCTGATACATGTCGAGAACATCTTAAATGTGATTATTGTGGCTGGCGTCGGCACACTATTGACCAATGCCGCAAATTGAAGAAGGCTCAATCCACTGGCGGCAACAGTGACTCTCAAGGTCGTCGGGGGGCATTTTCTCCTTCGGTCCATCATGTTGATGCCACTCCTGTGGCCACTGCAGCTCCTCCAACATACAACCTCACCGCAGCACAATACCAGAGCTTCCTTGCTCTCCTCAATCAAAACAAGCCCACAGTTTTGGCTAATCATGTTAGCACTGCTTCCAGCACCAGCGATCTCTCAGGTAACACCTTATGTGCCTCTGCTTTCGTTGGTGGACTCAACTGGATTTTTGACACTGGTGCCACCGATCACATGGTTTGTTCGCCTAAGTTGTTGACTACATGCACTCCAGTCTCTAATCGTCAAGTGTACCTTCCTGATCATGCCCTTGTCAATGTCACCCACATCGGCACTATCCGTTTCTCGGATGATTTTATTCTTCATAATGTGCTTTGTGTTCCCTCATTTAGATTAAATTTAATCTCTGTGAGCAAGCTCACCAAAAGCTCCTCTTGTCTTGCCATGTTCACTAATGAATCTTGTATTGTTCAGGACCGACGTTCGGGGAAGATGATTGGGACGGGAACTGAGAGGGAAGGTCTCTACTATCTTGATACTGCGAAGACAGCTGGGTGCAATTCCGTTTCAGCCCTTGTTCCTTCTTCTTCTCAACTTTGGCATCAACGCCTTGGTCATCTTTCAAATAAAAGCCTACGTGCTCTTTCCCTTTATGTTAAAAACATGAAATTTTGTGACATTGATGATTGTTTGGCTTGTCCTTTAGCTAAACAAACTCGCCATCCTTTCCCTTTGAGTTCTATTAATTCACTTGCGCCATTTGAATTAATTCATGTTGATATTTGGGGTGGTTATCATGTTCCTTCCATCACTAAGGCACAATACTTCTTAACCATTGTAGATGATTACTCCAGATGTACATGGGTTTATTTAATGCACCACAAATCAGATGCACGCCAAAAGCTCACTACCTTTATCAATCTTGTTGAAACACAATTCTCTTCCCATGTTAAAATTGTTCGCAGTGATAATGGACCTGAGTTTCTAATGACACAATTTTTTTCTGATAAAGGGATTTTACATCACACTAGTTGTGTCTCCACTCCACAGCAAAATGGAGTAGTCGAAAGAAAACACCGACATCTTCTCAATGTTGCCCGAGCTTTACTCTTCCAAGCCAAACTTCCTAAGAAATTTTGGGGGGATGCCATACTCACTGCCACATATCTTATCAACCGCACTCATACACAAGTTCTTAAAGAAAAAACTCCCTACGAAGTCCTTTTTCGAAAACCCCCAGTCTATGACCACTTACGAGTTTTTGGTTGTTTGTGCTTTGCCTCTACTCATCATCTACGTCCAACCAAATTTGATGCTAGGGCCACACGTTGCATTTTTCTTGGTTACCCATATGGCACAAAGGGCTATCGGGTTTATGATCTCAATACGGGTAAAATTTTTATTTCTCGGGATGTCATCTTTCATGAAACTACTTTCCCTTTTCCATCTTCCGCCACCGACTCTTCTCTTGTCTTCCCAATTTCTCATCCCACCCATTTTGATGATGCCCCAACTCCTGGACTTCCTTCTCCTAGTTCACAGTTTCCAGCGCCTGACCTTGCGCTGGAAACACTTCCAGCGCCTGCCCCTGAGCTTCCAGCCCCTGCTCTTGCGCTTCCAGCACCTACCTTTTCCCTTCCAGCACCTGATCTTACACTTCCAGCACCTGATCTCGTGCTTCCAGCACCTCCATCTCCTCTCGCACCGGTATCTCCACCACTGCCCCGGCGTACTACCATGCCCAGTTATCTTCAGCAGTATCATGTCAACATAAAATTACCTGCCCGGTCTCTCCCATCATCTAACTCGGCGTCGATTGAACCCCAAGGTACCAAACATCATCTCTCTCATGTCCTTACATATGACCGTTTGTCCCCACACCATCGTGTTTTTAGTGCTTCTCTTTCAGCGGTCAAAGAACCCACCTCTTATGTTCAAGCAGCTCATGATCCTCAATGGCGTCATGCCATGACCCAAGAATTGGCTGCCCTCGAAGCTAATGGCACATGGACTCTTCAATCTTTGCCCCCCGGCAAGAAACCCATTGGTTGTAAGTGGGTTTACAAGGTCAAACTTCATCCTGATGGTTCTCTTGATCGGTATAAAGCACGTTTGGTGGCAAAAGGCTACAGTCAGGTTGAGGGTTTGGACTACCGGGAAACTTTTGCCCCTGTTGCAAAGCTTGTCACCGTTCGCCTCCTTCTCGCCGTTGCTTCCACGTGTCGTTGGCATCTTCATCAGCTTGATGTCAATAATGCTTTCCTCAATGGTGATCTTGATGAAGATGTTTATATGCATCTCCCTCCTGGATTCGGACGAAAAGGGGAGACTCGTGTATGCAAGCTTCATAAATCCTTGTATGGACTCAAGCAAGCTTCACGTCAATGGTTTATTAAACTTTCCACAGCCCTTAAGCAAGCGGGCTATCGTCAATCGAAGGCAGATTATTCATTGTTCGTCCGAACCCGAGGTGCCACATTCACTGCCTTACTCATCTATGTGGATGATATCATTTTGACAGGGAATAGCTTACAAGACATTGAAGCAACCAAGTCATACTTGCTGCAACAATTCAAATTGAAAGACCTTGGTCAACTAAAATATTTTCTTGGCATCGAGATTGCTCATTCCAGCAAAGGCATAGCCCTTTCACAACGCAAGTATGCACTTGAAATACTAGAGGATGCAGGACAGCTTGGTGCAAAACCAGCCGATTCACCCATGGAGCAGAATTTGTCTCTTAGCAAACATGATGGCGACTACATTGATGATCCGTCTTCGTATCGAAGGCTTGTGGGGAGGCTGATCTATTTGACAATTACCCGGCCTGACTTGGTGTATGCCGTTCACACTCTAAGCCAATTCATGGATAAGCCACGAACACCACACCTAGAGGCAGCTTATTGGGTTTTGCGCTATGTCAAACGTGCACCAGGGCAAGGTATTTTTCTTTCTGCCAACAGTCCAATTCAATTAAATGCTTTTTGTGATGCGGATTGGGCTCGATGTCGTGATACTCGACGTTCTACTACCGGGTATTGTGTATTTCTTGGCAATTCTTTGGTTTCTTGGAAGACCAAGAAGCAAACCACAGTATCCCGATCTAGTGCCGAAGCTGAATATCGTTCCATGGCTGCCGCTTGTTGCGAAATTACTTGGTTACGATATATTTTGCAAGATTTAGGCATTAAGCATTCACATGCAGTCAAGTTATATTGTGACAACCAAGCAGCGCTCCACATTGCTTCGAATCCAGTATTTCATGAACGGACTAAACACATTGAAGTTGATTGCCATCTGGTGAGAGAAAAGGTTCAAAGTGGAATGATCAAAACGGCTCATATTTCCACCTTACAACAACCAGCAGACATATTCACAAAGGCCGTGAGTCTTCCACAATTTGCGATTTTACTCAGCAAGTTAGGAATCATCAACATACATTCCAACTTGAAGGGGAGTGTTGAGGAGCGTAAAATCCCAACTAAATCAACGTGATTGATTCTGAGTATTAATCATTGATATGTACAGATATTTAGTTTATTTCCTTCCTTTTATGTAGACGTGTATATTAAGGAATGATCCATTTAGGCTAGTTTCCAGCACCCTAATTGGCTATTGTATTTGTATAAAGGTTCTGTACCTCATTCTATTTTTATCATTCAATACATACGAATTATCAATCTTTTCAGTAACCATGTGAACTCTGAAGGGAGAAACAAAGTATACAAGAAAGAAAAGGGTAGGGGGGTTAAGACCTAATTAACACTTAACATTTCTGAGATGGGAGTGAAGAAGAGGAAGAAGAAGAAATAAATGTGGTTTGATGGCTGGCTGCCCTAACTTAGCTTACCCTGGTCTTAGTCTAGTACGTCAGTGAGGCAAGCCTTACAAGCAAAACAACGTGATCCTAATAGGCAGTCCATTTGAGTGTGATTGTGTATTTCACGTCATTTTTTTATTTTTGAGTTTGAAAACTGCTTGTGAGCTGTGACTCTGAGTGAGTTCTGGTGCTCGTCATTCTCCCGTATCCAAAACTGGATTGACTTAAAACATAACAAAATAAAATTTGGCCCAAATGACGAAGCATAGCCTAGTGAAAAAGGACATGACTTACAGACCAATGGTCTCAAGTTCGATGTGTGTGTGAGAAACCCCCCTCCCCATGTAGCCACTGCCACTGAATTCGGCTTGCAAATATCCATTCAAGTAGGATGCAGAATAACAAAATGAGAAAAGAAAATTCTAAGCATTTCCATTATAAAATTAGAGTTACAGCCTTCAAAATAACAAAGCAATATTGTATCAAACTACTTGTCTTCTTGTAGTTGGATCTCCGAGTATCATTACGAAGGGACACGAGTCTCCACAATAGTACAGAACCCTAGTGAGCAGGTAAACTCTTCCTCATTACTTGGGAGCCTCAATTGCTATGTTCACCCACAATTTGAAATTCCTCAAGCATAAATGGTCTTCAAGTCCTGCTTCCAGGATAGAAATATTCGACACTGTTTTCCTTTACTTTGAATTGGAAATTAGACAGCTTGTTTCTTGATCTCTCCTTCCCACTGTTCAGGACTGTCAACTGCAACCAGCAAGAACAATGAGGATCATAACTTTCGTAATCTCGTTCAACTGTATGGATATCAAAACCATTAAAAAACATATTCTCTTAAGTTCTCTTAAGCATGCATGTACATGTATGTGAGCAAGTTCGCTTATATTTGACGTCTGTGTTTGTGTAGGAGTATGCTTCATTAGTGATGAAATATGTTCTATTGGCCAAAAATTAAGTTGTTGCGACTTCATAAATGATTTTTCCTAAATAGGAAATTCTCACAACACCCAATTGTGAGATCTTTCAATTGTTCACTAGTATCGAATCTTTTTGTATTAGTGCAATTTTGGAGGTGATTTATATTGCAGCTTGAGTTTGATTTTCAAGCACTTCCTCTTAAGTGGTAATTGAAATCGTACATAAACGAGTAGGTTGAAGAGGATGATATTGAAGAATTCTCAAGTAGCTCACATGTAATTTCTAGTTTATTTAAATATATCTCTCTTCTACTGTTTTGGAGATGGATATATATAATTTGCAATTCCTTGAAGATGGCACAGATAGGTTGGTGCGTTGGGTGCTGATCACTGGAAATTGGCATGTAAAGCCAGATGATAATGATTTGTTTCAAGATGTCATTTCCAAGTTGAAACTGTGATTGATATATATTTGCTAGAGTAACGTATGTATGATCCTCCCATGCATGAAATACACCAATCATATGCATAAAGCATGCAGTGCTCTAACAAAATACCATTTCCTTTACTTTTGTTATTTTTACTGAAAGTAAACCTTAATTGTTGCTCTTGGTAGCCGTTGATGGTGATGGCGAAGGCTGAGTTTTTTAGTATATGCGTTGTGCAGGACACTGATCTTAATGATGAGGATTGGGCTGCTTGAGATGGTAACCACACAGAGTGTATACAGAATTAGAGATGCACCCGTGTCAAGCAAAGTGATGTGATATTACTCCCCCCCTGTGCAAGGCCCAAGGTATGATGATGATGATGATTATGAGCGTGTTGAGAAGCTTGCTCGCTGCTCAGTGTTATAAGAAGGAACTCCTCAAAAATTGACACATTGCCTGCCTGCCTGTACTGTAATCTTCACTTTCGTATTATTGGCAGGCATATAGATTATTTTCATAAATGTTTTAAGATGACATGTCCGCCCTCTGGTTCCTCTTTCTTCGTTATATATGTTTTTATCCGAAACTAATAAATCGAGCATTTTACATCTTAAATTTTAATATGGACAAGGTATAGCCATGGTGCTGGCTGTTTTGAGTTGAGATGCTACAAAGCCCTTGAGGCTTAAAATCTGGATGCGATTCAATTTAGTTTCTGAGTATATTTCTTAGCTAATTATCTTTATTTAGATGGCTATACTGTTTAAATATAAGAATATTTTGTACACAGTATAGCCGTGCAGCCATACTATTTTAGTATAGCCGTGCGGCTGTATCGAATATGTGTCAATAGTATAGCCGCCCGGCTATAATAATTTAAATATTCGAATAGTATAGAGCGGCTATACTATTTAAATATTCGAATATGTAAAAAGTATAGCCGTGCGGCCATATGAAGCATATATAAATAGTATAGCCGGTCGGAGATACAATTTAAATATTCGAATACGTATAAACAGTATAGCCACCTGGCTGTACTATTTAAACATTCGAATATGTATAAAAAGTATAGCCATGCGACAGTACTATTTAAATATTTTAATTAGTATAGCCGCCCGGCTATACTAATTAATTTTTTATATATAACTTTTTTTTTTCGCCCCAAAAAAATTCAAATGTGTATCAATCCGATGCCACACAACCCTACAAATCAATATCAAATGCGGCAATAGAAATGTTGCAGTCAAATAACGGTCGGAGGAATAGACAGAGAAAAGGAGAAAAATCTGGTGGAATGAAAATAGAATAAAGTTTTCCAAATTGGTGATCATAATCTGCCAAAGTGATTAGGTAGTTGTCATGCATATAATCTCACAGTTTTCTACTACTAATTGTGTGGCTTTCACTAGAAGTGAAAAATGATTAAGTGGGCATAGGCATCAAAGATAAGCCCCGCACTCAAACTGTATTTTCTAGACTCTAAATACTCTCGTGCCATTTAACCCAAGAGATGAAAATGATGCAGTTTGTTCTGTTATGCAGTAAAAAGGCTCAGCATCTTCTTGGCATCTTGTTGGCCATTAATTATCAACAAAGCCAAAGGTATTGATATAAAACAACTCCAAAAGCAAAGCTAAAGGCCAATTATGGTAAGCGAAAAAGCCACCCACGAAACCAAACTTTTGGTGGAAATTTCTTGGAAAATTGCCATTTCGGTGATTCATGTTTTTCATGTTTTGTTGGGTTGGGACAAATGTGAGCTATATGCCATCATCATTTACATTTAGGTTGTCTTGCATGGCATGATTACAGAGACGACTAATGCAATGCAGAAGAAGAAGTTGTGCTGAAAACTCATTATTTTTGTGTCTCTTCTTGAACAAAGTGAATTATGAGTAATGAGTGGCTCAGTGTGATTAGCTTACAACTCAATCATCTTTCTGTATAGCCTTCAAGGTCAAGGGGGTTTTCATTTTAATTATCTCTCAAACTTTAAATATATAGCTGGCTGGGCCATGGGCATCATATACAACTTTATACTCCAAAGGCAGCTTTTTAAAGCTAGACGGTGTGCTGGTCTTTAAGCTTTTGGCATGTCCTACAACAAAAAACAGATGCTCATGATTTTGATGTTGACCTTAACCATCTACAAGGAGCCTGATTTCTTTAAGTAACGTCCATACAAAGAAATACTTGAGTTGATGAAGAAAACATCCAAGACACAGACTGAACATCCAAGACAAATTAGAACTTGCAATGAATGCAAACACTCAAATTAAACAGATGGAGCTAAAATGGAATTTAAGAATAAATATTCAAGAAGAAGAAGAAGAAGAAGATGCTTGGGTTGGGTTGGGTGGACAAAAAACACACAACCCCATACTCTTTTGAGGGCAGTGAGGCTAGTGCCATCGTTTCTGAGAAAACTTGTCTCTTCTAGGCCAGACACAAGATTGAATTTGCTTTCAGATAATTCAGTTTTCATATTTTCCTTAAACCATTCATCTTTACAGAAATCATAACATGAATTTAATTTAGGCACATATAATTTAAGGAAGATGGATAAGCTGCATGCAGCAAAATTGGAGAACAGCTACAAGTCAAAAATATTAAGAGATGCCTTGTCCCCTCTGCAAAGGAACGTGGAAAAGTTTCATATGGATGAAGAATCTATCTTCAAAAACAGATATACATTAAAAATCAATTCTTCCATTCATGCTTTCTATCCCTTTCACATGGTCAAGAAATTAATAAATTCCACGGCCCCAACACCAGACCACCACTACACCAAGATTAATACCTCAAAAGCAGCGGAGTAGAATATTAAAAATCTATATACTCTGTGACAAACCTTCCTTCCTTTTTTGGTGACCGTGGTGAGACTTTTTATCCAGTTGATCAAATGAAAGATGAAGTTAAACAGAGGCTTTTCTTAATTAACATAGATATATATAAAACATGTTGTGGGTTTACAGCTACGTTAATTGTGCAGTTCTAGATATTCCAATCTCAAGAAGACCACTTTATTATTAGATATGTAATGAAAGGTCCTGCTCCTGCTGCAACTCTTGTTAGATTATGTTGGGGCTTTCAACAGAGATCGGCTTGTATTAAGCTAGTGTGGTCCTGTTCTCACCAACACCAAACTCATCAGTTGCTTTCATCAAATTACAGACAAAAAATACAACAATATACACATTACATACATACCATCTTTCATTTCTGTCAGCTTATTCACAAATTCAAAACATGTCTTCTCTTCAGTGCCTGTTTGCGTTGGCGGGGTGTAGCTTTTCCACCGTTATTAGAATAGAAAAGTCTTTTTCTTCAGAGCAAAAGCATTTTTTTTATGCGTTTTTCCAAGCTGTATAAAAGAAAGTGCTTTTCGAATATTTTGGCACAAGTTGAAAGACAACTTTTAACCAAGTTTCTTTTCTGTTAACTAAAATATCATCTATGCACTTCCGTTCTATGACTACCTACCGCCTGAACCAGCAGCAGCACAATACATATGATCCTCATTCCTCTCATTTTACTTGGCTTTTTTTTTACCAAAAGGAGGCAGTCAAAGAGTAACAAGACTTGTACAAATTTTGAAATGCATGCCATCTTTTGCAATCAGAAATGGTCCAATTGCATGGGCTGGCAAATCCCTCAAGAATAGGGAGGAGAGAGAAAACAAAGAAACTATTATCACTCAATCAAGAGGGCAAATGATGTTATTCAATACCTCTCTCTCTACATTTGGGACCAATACCCTATCATATATTAGACCTTGGACCATCTTATTATCTCTCTATTATTTTCTCTGGTGAGTCAAAATTATAAAAATCTCAACTTTTGAATGTTATGAGTATTGGGTAGATCAAGTGGAAACAAATAAGAAGAGACCAAATGAATAAAGAATAGAATAGAATAGTGAGAGAGAGCTAGGCCAATGACTAATGGACAGTGAAGGCAGTGGTGGTGTCAGAGTTTCTGGCATGGCATTGGCAGGCACAGGCAAAGAGAGAGAGACAACGGTTGAAAAAAGAAGCACAAAGTACTCTTACCAATAAACACTATCTCTCAACCAATCCAAAGCGAAGGTAGTAAATGTCCATTTTATTTGTTAGTGGGTTTCGGGGGTTAGTATGAGATTGCATGCACAGGATCCTTGCAATTTGAATTCGAACTGCGTATTTATGCGAGGGAATCTCCGTTTCGGGGAGGACAGTGCCTCAACCCCACCGTAGCTCCCATCTGTAGTTGACCACGTGGCAAACGCAAGTCTACGAACATAGACCCACTTGTATAATAATTTCTTTCTAACTCGAAATAAATTTGAATTGATGCCCTTATTTTTTAAGCAAGACCTTGTCAAGTGACTGTAAATCATGAATCATTTTCTAATTGAATAGTGGAGAAATGAGAATCAAATATATGATCTCAGATGCATGGATATACACTTTTGGTCACTTGATTTGTTACGTTAATCATGAATCTTTATTGCATAATCACTTTAAAATCATTAAAGTGCTTCTAAAAAAAGTTATACTTTATCTCTATTTCAGCAAAAATGCTATGAAAGATGTCTTGAGTTGTATGAAAGTTGCTTTGAATGGTACATATTCAACATCTAGATTATTTTGTAGCTAGCTTCAAGGATACCAAAATAAACCATTGTTAATGCAAGCTAATCTACAAAACCCATTTTAACCAAAAAAAAAAAAGTTTCCAGTAAGTTTTTGGATTCCTGTTCTCTAAAATCCATTTGCATAAGTTAAAGCTTGGATTTTTCGTCATTTAGATACAAGAAGAAAAAGGCAGGAAAGCTTTGTTTATTCTTGTTTGCAGTTACTGGTTTTGCGAACCAAAACAAGGAATGCGGAGTTACTGGGGTAGCTCAGTTGGCAATCACACTTCCCATGGCATGAACTTTAAAATACTAACATGTAACTGCACCCACACCTGGTCTTGTACTAGAATCTAGATCAACCAATAGTCAACCAATCCAACGGTCAAAACTCCAAAGCCCTTCTCTTTTTCTTTTCCTCTGTTTCTGATTTCACTTCATAGCTTTGGTACACACTTCCACTGTAGAAATTTAGGCACACCTTCTGTGACTTTGTCTCTTTCTTCTCATAGTCACCACCTTCTGTTTGCTCAAGAGAGAGAGAGAGAGTGAGAACTACCTTGGTTCTCTGCCGGGCTTAAAACAGGGAAGAAAATTCCAGTTACAAATATAACAGTCAGAGATTGAGTCTCAGAGAGAAAAAAATTAACCAACTTCTACCATTTTGAGCACAAACCAAAACATGGGTGTCACATTTTTTATTTTCTCCTTCCTAATTTTCTTCACAAACCCGTTATGGGTTTGTGGAAATGCAGAGCTCAGAGCACTTTTGGACATGAGAACCGTTTTGGACCCGGAAAGCTTGTACCTTTCTTCATGGACCGTCAATGGAGACCCATGTGACGGGTCGTTTGAAGGTATCGGGTGCAACGAAGCCGGTCAAGTTGCTAATATTTCGTTGCAAGGAAAGGGGCTCTCTGGGAAGCTCTCTCCCGCCATTGCAGGGCTCAAGCATTTGACTGGTCTTTACATGCATTATAACTCTCTGTACGGGGAGATACCCAGAGAAATTGCCAACTTGACTGAGCTCAGTGACTTGTATTTGAATGTAAATAATCTCTCTGGAGAAATTCCTCCTGAGATCGGAAGCATGGGCAGCTTACAAGGTCAGCTAAAGATTTTTGTTCTGTAGAACTTCTAGTTCTAGTCTCTTTCTTTATTTTATTTAAGTATATTATATAGATTGGTTTGCTTTCTTTCTGTAATATTGCTAGCTTTGGTTGTTGGTTCTATTCTCCCTCCGAATTCCTACTCCCTATTTGGATATGATGAACAGCTGGTTGAGCGAGTAGACTAGTAAGTCTAGGAAGCCACTCACGGCTCTTAGCATGCTGTTTTCTTACTCGACTCGATAGTGGTGGGAATGCAAAGTCATCCTAAACCAGCTTCCCAGTAGACCCTATTTCCATTTCGTCGAGAAAGAACTATTCTATGACAGCTCAAGTGGTTATAGATCGGACTAGAAAGATGTGAACTTTGAGCACCTTGATTGGGAATGTGTGTGTGTGTGTGTCCGTTTTAGAAAGTATCGATTTTTTCTCTCCTGGGATTATTACTAGTTTGTTATGTTTAGTGGTGGGTTTGTTGAAAGATTTGAACTTTATTTGTGTATGTTTTGTTTCTAGATTTCCATACTCAACGATCAATAAGAAATAGAAAACGATTTCCTTCACTTTGCCTTCCGCATGGGTTTTTATTTTCAACAATGAAAATAGTAAAAAAGAATCTCTATTTCATGTGTTTTGATTGATGTATGTAAACTTTTGGTTTTTGTTTCTCAGAAAACTAATCCATCATTCTCTATTTATGTAAGCATTTTCTTATTTCATGTGACTTGCACCGATTCCGCATGTGGTAGTTGCGAAATCTAGATGAAAAAGCACTTAAATTGTTGGCTGATTTATGCGTTTCTTGCCTTTTCCTAATTAGTGTCAAGTAAGGCTCCGCTTATCTTGTTCTGTTTTGGCTTTTCAGTTTTGCAGCTTTGCTACAACCAGCTCACTGGAAGCATACCCACGCAGCTGGGGTCTTTGAAAAACCTTACAGTTCTTGCTCTGCAATCTAATCGCTTAACTGGTGCAATACCGGCAAGTTTAGGAGACTTAGAAATGTTAATGAGACTGGATTTGAGTGTCAATCATCTTTTCGGTTCTATTCCCACCAAACTAGCTGATGCGCCTGTGCTTGAAGTTCTAGACGTTCGGAATAATACTCTTTCCGGCAATGTACCTCTTGGTAAGAATAGTCTTAACACCTAATTTTATCTTTAAAATAAGAATTTGCAAAAGTTATTACTCATGTTAAATTGTTGAACAAAATATTTAAACCTCTGATTGATTTCATTTTTATTGATTTGGTGAAGCTTTGAAGAGGCTTAATGAAGGATTCTCTTATGAAAACAATCTGGGATTATGTGGGGCTGGATTTATGTCCTTAACAGCCTGCAGTGCTTCTGGTCATCTCAACGCAAATAGACCCGAACCCTTTGGAGCTGGTGCACCAACAAGAGACATTCCCGAGACTGCAAATGTGCCTTTGCCCTGCAATCAAACTCGTTGCTCAAATTTGTCAAAATCCCATCAAGCATCTGTTGCTGTTGTTGTTGGTGTCCTTGTAGTAACTATTGCATTATCAGCTATAGGAGTTCTATTCTTCACCCAACACCGTCGCCGGAAACAGAAGCTTGGGAGCTCATTTGATATTTCTGATGGCCGTCTAAGTACTGACGAGGCCAAGGGCAAGGGAGTTTACAGGAAAAATGGATCTCCTCTCATCAGCCTCGAGTATTCAAACGGGTGGGACCCTTTAGCTGATGGGCGGAATTTAAGTTTGTTTGCTCAAGAAGTGTTCCATAGCTTTAGGTTCAACTTAGAAGAGGTGGAGACAGCTACTCAGTACTTCTCCGAGATGAATTTATTGGATAAGAGTAACTTCTCTGCAACTTATAAAGGAATATTACGAGATGGGTCTGTTGTGGCCATTAAGAGCATTGGAAAATCATGCTGCAAGACAGAGGAAGCTGAGTTCTTGAAGGGATTGAACATGCTAACCTCATTGAGGCATGAGAATTTAGTGAGATTGAGAGGATTTTGTTGTTCAAAGGGCCGGGGAGAATGCTTTCTCATTTATGATTTTGTTCCAAATGGAAACTTGCTGCGGTATCTTGATGTCAAGGACGGCGACAGCCATGTTCTTGAATGGACAACTAGAGTTTCTATTGTGAAGGGCATTGCTAAAGGTCAGTATATGTTTCATGTCTTTATAATCTTGCATCAAACTTATTCCATTTCTAAGGACAAGGTTTGCTTGTTAAAGCTTATGTTACTAAAAATCCAATTGAAAACTGTTCTTGTTCAGTTCTGAATGCTTATGTCTTTGAGAGATGCATAACCAACCATCAATGTGTGAACTCAAGGGGAGTTAGTTTCTGATTTATCTATACTGAGCTTTGTTCTTTTTAACCAGGTCTATCTTATTTGCACGGCTACAAGCCAAACAAACCTGCTCTTGTTCACCAAAACATCTCAGCTGAAAAGGTGCTGATTGACCAGAGATACAACCCCTTGCTCTCGGATTCTGGCCTGCACAAGCTTCTTACCAATGACGTTGTCTTCTCAGCACTCAAGGCCAGTGCAGCCATGGGCTACCTAGCGCCTGAATACACCACTACAGGACGGTTCACAGAGAAAAGTGACGTCTATGCATTCGGGGTGCTTGTTTTCCAAGTCCTGTCAGGGAAGCGGAAAGTCACTAGCTCAATGCGTCTTGGTGCGGAGTCAGTCACATTCCAAGACTTTATTGACCAAAACCTCAACGGCAGGTTCTTCGAATACGAAGCATCCAAGCTTGCAAAGACTGCTTTGCTTTGCACCCATGAGTCTCCAATTGAGAGACCATCCATGGAAGAAGTTGTTCAGGAGTTAAGTAATTGTAATAGTTGTGTCTGATGCCTAAGTGCTCTCTTTTTTGGCCAACAATCACCGCAAAACTATTCAAATAGGTGATGGGCTAATGGTTAGCCAATGACACTAACTGCTAACTTCGGATGTAATTCTAGGACTTCTTATGTTGTAATTTTCTGTGCCCTTTTCCTGAGGTCATGTTTCTAGACTAATGTGTTAGGTGAATATTTGCTATCTCAAGGTGACTTTCCCTGGGTTGAATGACTCAGTGATTTATGTTGACCTTCAATGTTTATACCTCCTTTTACTTTTTTGCTCTCATACATTATCATTTTCTTTGCTCTGTTATATTTCGTGTTCAAATAAATGGGTATCATTTTGAAAGATTCTGTCTCCTAATCATAGAGAAAGTTGGTAATGAATTTGGAAGAATTTAAGACTAATATTTCTTTTTACCTTCTACTTACCCACTTTCACATGGAAGAACCTAATCATACAGAGACGTTATTATGTCAACAAATTAATCTAGCTACGAGGGTTGGCATTACTACTCTAGGTCACTAGGATTAGGCTTTGTAATGACTATGATGACCAAGTAGTTCATACTCTAATCTAAGCTTTGGATTCTCTTTCCTTAATTTTTGTTTCTGCCAAAGTTAGGAAGGGGATGAGGATTTTCACACACCGTCAAGATGCCATGAAGATTCGAATTTGAGACCACCGATCTGCAAGTCAAGGTTCAATGATTGAGCCCCATTGTAGCATCTCCCCCTAGTTAATAGTTCTATGTTGTAGAAGTGGAAATGTTTAATAGGAATCAGACCCAATCAGAGTTGCTATCGACTCATTACGATACCATTTTGGGCCAGTAAGTAGGAAGGAGAATCGAAAATTATTATTGCGCTTTCAGCATAAGAAGAGCCTCCTCCAAATTTATCAGCTTTAGGCCGAAGGTAGCTGCAGCCCAACTGAAAATCAAAGCTGCGAGAGAAATAGTTATCAAATAGGGCTTATGGAGCAGAGTGCTCCACAGAGTTTAAGTTTTTATCCTAGCCTGTGTGCTCTTATCTCAAAATGGATTGGAATAGAGGCTTGGATTGGATTCGCGATGTTAACCTTTTAACTGGCTTGCGAGCATATGCAGCAGATCCTGACCTTCAACAAGAAAGGATAATGACCTTCAAAGATGAACAGGATAGAAGAAAGAAAGGATTCTGACTATTTCAAGATTTTAGATTGGTATATACTTGTTTGTAAAACCTAAGTTTTTTTAAGGTCAGGAAAAAAAAAAAAAAGGACCCAACCCGCCTAGGCAGTGAAGCACAAGTCAAATACATAGAGTAATTTTTTCCGAATATATTTAAAAAATACCGGTATAGCCGCATAATTTTTAAAATATATTTAAATGATATAGCCGAGCGGCTATACTAATTTGTACGAATATATTTAACCGGTATAGCCGAACGGCTGTACTATTTAAATAATCGAAAATATTCAAAGTGTATAGCCGCTCGGTTATACTAATTTTTTTCGAATATATTTAAACGGTATAGCCGGACGGCTGTACTATTTAAATATTCGAATTTATTTAAACAGTATAGCCGGGCGGCGAGACTAATTTTTCCGGAATATATTTAAAACGTATAGCCGCCGGGCGAAATTAATTTTTTTAAATAGTATAGCCACACGGCCGTACTATTTAAATATTCGAATATATTTAAAACGTATAGTATATTAAAAAGTATAGCCGCGCGGCTATACTGTTTAAATAAATAAATAAATAAATATATATATATAAGCATTACTGTTGAATTATCGACCCATTACGATTCCATTTTGGGGCCAATAAGTCGGAAGGAGAATCCAAAATTGTTATTGGGCGTTCAGCATAAGAAGCCTCCTAGCCTTTGACAAGCGAAAGCAAACTTTATCTGCTTTAGGCTGAGGGTAGCTGCAGCCCAACTGAAAAGCAAAACTGAGAGAAGAAAGAAATAGAGAAAAAGATCTCATAATCCACTACTTTTTTCTCTATCAGGGAACTTACTAATTTGAAAACATAAATTGAAGACGCCAATAATGAAGAAGAAAAAAAGACATACGGCCAGAAATAGAGTTAGAAAATCAAAGTCTAAACTCTTATAATAAGAATTCAACGATGAGATATAGGTCCTGTGACCTGTTTCTGTCCTCAGAAACCCAACAGAAATATATGCAAGATCCGATCAAGCACAACATCTATTCTATCATAACAAACAACTTTTTCTTTTCAATTTTCTCATAAATGTGATTGGATTCTAAGAAACTATAAGATAATAAGGGGAACGTGCGGGTGAGAAGGTGATGAGAAATGAGGTTCAAAGCAATCATAGATATATAATATTTTAGAGGGGACAGGGTCTGCATGGACGTCCAACTGATCTTCTCAAACTATGTATAATGTATGCATGTGTTTTCTTGTGCAATAGGAAGCGTCTGCTGGTTGAGCAGAGACCTGATCTGCAGATTCTGCACAACCTTTTAAATCTTTTTCATTCATCAAAAATTGCTCTTCAGCCCTGTTCTTCAAACAAACTAAGCCATTCATTATAAATAGACTTAATATAACTGGTACATGTACATCACTTGCTATATACATTCTAATAAGATCTATCTAATGCTAATGCTTCATTTTTGTTCTGAGAGAAGAAACACAAGGGAAAATTAAGTCTTCTCTTAAAACAAAACGAATTGATATTTGGAGCGAGTAATTAATTAAAGTTTAAGCTTATGCTGCGATCCCCTTCCCTTGTGGAAATGATGATCTGACCCTAAACACATGCTCTTCACCTGTGCACTTATCTACCTTGACAACCCAATGGCTCTTTTTTCCACTACCATTGATCCCAACCATTTTGCTGCTTTCATTCTTTGGTGCTGCAATTCTTGTCACCAACAATCCACCTCCTATAGGCAGCAACTGAGTTCTCGATCCGCCGGACCGCCACGACCCTTTGCCAAAAGCGTTATTCCCCGCAACAATAGCTCCATTTTGCTTCTTCCCCATCTGCACTGCTCTAAGAATGGCCTCATGGTTCTTAAGGTTGCAATCAATGAGCACAAAATCAGCCTCCTTGTAGTAGTTTAGAAGAAGATTTTGGGCCTCCCCAATCACAAATTCAATGTGACATACATTGATGCCAAGGATTTTCTCAGATAACTGCATCTCTTCGTTCCCACGAAGGATGCAGACCACTCTGCCGCCAGTTTGCTGAGCAGCAGCAACAAGGGCTAGAATGGTGGAGTCAGCAGCGCCAGCACAAGCCACAACCATTTGCTGTGCATTGTTCCCGGCTGCTAGAGCTGAAATGAACTCAACCACATCTGGCTCGTTTGCCTTCTGGCCCTGAATTAAGATCACAATAAAAACCAAGTTAGAAATGATTGAATTCGATATGAGAATTAGGAAAAAAGTACAAAAAAATCCTTTGATGTTTTTGGAAAATAAAAGGAGACTCACCATTTTTAAGGTTTTGAGGTAGGCTTTTGTGGCATTCTCAGCAGACCAGCAAGCCATTTGTGTGTTCTATGTGTTTTTAGCTAGCTCTCTCTTTTTTTTTCTTTTTCTTTAGTTTCTCAAATCTCAATATGAAGCTTCAACTTTGGCTTGGGATAGAACCTAGAAGCACTCACATATATATAGGGGCACTCGACCCCGGTTGCTTTTAAATTCATAGACACTGCAATATCCAACTGGCCATGTTAGAAAATGAGATAAAGAAAACTAACAAGTACCAACTAGGATAAATAATTATGGTCCTTTAGTACTAGTTTGTCTGCCCAAATTATTGGCTAAATCACGGTAGTTAAAGAAGTCTCGTGC
Organism: Prunus persica; assembly: GCF_000346465.2. Classification (NCBI taxonomy): domain Eukaryota; kingdom Viridiplantae; phylum Streptophyta; class Magnoliopsida; order Rosales; family Rosaceae; genus Prunus; species Prunus persica. The sequence continues at coordinate 28,027,111 of NC_034010.1, forward strand.
GTGCATTCACTCATTCTATTATCAAATTGTAAATTAGCTATTTTTAAAGGCGATGGTTTATAGCTACAACTAAGCGCGCCTACTTTTACGTACAACAAGAGTATGGTTCTCGTTTTTATCCATTAACATAAAAAACAAAACAAAAAACCAACAAACCTCTTAATTATAAGGAAAAAAAAAAGGAAATTATGAATAAAGGAATATAGGAAGGATCATAGGAATCGGATTCTTAATCTCACCCTTGACACAAATTAAAAGAACTTAACAAATCATTAGCTTCCGGGAGGCAACTCATTAACGTTTAATTAAATATTTTAATACATGATAAAATATATAAGATTCTACTTGCACGACGCTAATTATTCGGCTCTTGAAATATTTTCTAAATCTGCATTGATTAGCTGTGATGTCCTATATGTAAAGACAGCATAAGGTGGATTAGGTGGATTATAAGCGCCCATGTTATCTGAGGCAAAAACCTGCAAACTTATATTTAAATAAAAACTCTATAGATCATCTCATGAGCAACACACACATGCAGTCCTCTTGTGTACGGGCTGTACGTACAAACCTCTTGACCTAAACTTGTCCAATTACTGAAAATATTTTGTCGTAAAAAAGAGGGTTAGTCTTAATATATGTTTATAAACCCTAAACCCTATTTATATATACAAGTTAAGTATAAATATATTGCAAGAGGGTCTCATCCTTGCCCCCAGAAAGGCCAACAGAGATCTTAGATCCGATCGAGTGGTTTCCCTAACAAAACACATTCATAGCAGAGCAACACAAAACATAAATTTTCATGTCTCGTGGTCTATCTATTGCAGTGTAAGATTCCCCATCCTCTGTCCAATCCTGCTAGAGAGATCAGATGACAGAGATGATGACTGAACGAATGCTTCTATGTGGTCGAATCAAATTGACTTTATTTTTTATTTTTTGTTGTCTGTATTTTCCAGAGTTTATTTTCCTTTCCATGATTGGCTTTCCAGGAAACTATCTCGTGAAGAAATTAAAGGAGCATGGAAGAAGCACTGAGACAGTGATGATAAATGGGGAGTGGGTTCTGCATTGTGTAGACAAACAAGTTGTGGGTCTGTAGGGTTCTTGGTTGGATGCTACGCATCCTTGGAAGGGGACATGGTATGTGTGGCGTGGTAACTTCAACATTGTACCATGTCTTCTTTGTCTCCCTTTCTAGTCTAAAAAGTTCGAATAAGAAAAATGACAAGAATCTATAATGTTTGTGCATGCATGTATTCATAAGCGGCTAGAAAATGTGGAGTATGGAGTGGTTTTGTGCCCATATATTGTTTTCCTCTTTGATGAGAGTCGTTCTACTTTCTTCCTTCCACACATCACGAACCACGTTGTGAACCATATCTTTGTTATCAGTGAGATGCATATCGGGTGTCTATAAAGTATCCTTCGGCCTCGTTTGGTGGTTTGACTTGGACTAGATTGGAGTTGAGTTCAAACAAGTCCTTATAAGTTCCACTCATCTAGATTATTGATCGTTTTAATAAGTTCAGCCCAGTATATCAAACAACGGCCATGACACTTTTAGCAGTTGGAAGTTTTTTAATAGAGAATGGAAATTGTAGTCCAAAAGTTACTCGCTCATTTCTGAGATTTAAAGCCCACCAAGACTTCGGATAAGAAGTTGGAAACCTAAACTAAACTTGAAAGGTTGGGCTTAACTCCCAACTGAGCCCAATCTCAAGCTGGATAACACTTAGCATTGGGACTATAATTGTACTATTCATTTTGGATTACGATGAGATAGGACTTTCTTATCGAAAAGCCCAATCGTGCAAAAGTCGGTCTATTTTCCCGTAGCGTATAAATTGTCATCGTCGGTCGTGAACTTCTGTTAGCCTTTCGTCTACAGTTTCCAAATTCTCAGCAAAAACCTAACCAAATTCTAGTTCCAGATGGGCAATTCTTGCTTTGGCCTTTTTACCTGCATAGACCAAGCAAGCGTAGGCGTCTTGGAGAGGTGGGGTCGGTTCGAGAAGCTGGCCGAACCCGGTTTCCATCTCCTGAACCCGTGCGCTGGTCAATGGGTCGCCGGTGTCCTCTCCACCAGGATTTCCTCTCTCGATGTCCGCATCGAGACCAAAACCAAGGTCTGTTTCAAATTCATAAAGAAAATGCAAGAATTGGAGTAATTTTATATATATGTATTTTATTAGTGATTGAATGTTTGTACAATTTGGCAGGATAATGTGTTTGTGCAATTAGTGTGTTCCATTCAATACCGGGTGGTGAGAGAGAATGCTGATGATGCTTTTTATGAGTTGCAAAACCCCAAAGAGCAGATTCAAGCTTATGTCTTTGATGGTAAGTCGTAATAACCATTTTGTTTTATTAGTTTTTAATTTTTATTTAGTTACATATGATGAGGAGGGATCGTGTGTTGGCTTGTTTTTTGTGTAGTGGTTAGAGCTCTGGTGCCGAGAATGACATTGGATGACCTCTTTGAACAGAAGGGTGAGGTTGCTAAAGCTGTCTTGGAGGAACTTGAGAAGGTAACCAGATTCTTGGATGTCTTTCGTATTTTTAGGGTTCTTAAATATTTTGGTTTCTCAGGCCTGTGCATTGGTTTATCATAACATATGACATTATGAGATGAAGTGTTTACTGTATGATTCTTATTATCTTATCATCGCAATGCTCAATGAGTTGTTCTTGAATTAGGTTTGGTTATTGTGGTTGCTTCTTACTCGTTTGTTTCAGACAAAATTTTGTTGATCTATTCTTTAGTTCCTTACAAAAAAATTCATTCTATGTGGTTTATTAAATCTTATGCTGAAATTTCTGATCAGGTTATGAGAGAATATGGATACAGCATAGAGCACATACTGATGGTTGACATCATACCGGATGCCTCTGTGCGCAAGGCAATGAATGAGATTAATGCAGGTAATTTGTCTTTTTTCTTTTTTTGGTAATCTTAAACCTGGACGTTGTTTCGATTTGTATCTGCAGTAGGAAGGCACATTTGGGGACTTGTTATATTGTAGGACTAAAAGTTTTTATTAGCCCAAGTCTTGTAAACAAGCTTTTGGGAATGTGTTATAGATAGGCTAGATAACCTTTTAGACAAATCAAGGGTTTGAATGACTGTTATAAAGTAATCGTCCTCACTTCCCAAAAGAAAAACAAAACAATGACAGCAACAATAGTACTAACTCCTGATTGCGCATAATACTGAGAAATCTCTCAGTCTACTTGAAGAAGCCTGTTAAGGGATGGCAACTAGCCATTAGGCTCTTGCTTTTGCGATAAAAGAGATTTTATCCTATGTGCTATGGTTTACTGAGTTATGTCTCTTCTGTTTTCAAATTTGTTATATAACAGTTATTTTGTGACTCCAGGAGTTTATATGTTCTTGACTAGTTATTCTTGATGACATCTAGCTCATAATGCTTAGTTTCTGTTGTTATGCTAGGCCATAAATCAACTTTGGGCTTGATTCATTCTACTTCTGTATATGTTAAAGTGGCCAAACTTAGTTTTATTATCTGATTGAATAAAAAATGTAAAGATATAACATTGCTTCTCTTAACTTTGGACCATTATAAACCACGACTCAATGTCATCTTAAAAACTCTACCTATTTGTTATATATCTCCACTTAGTTCCAAAAGTCAATGAACTGCTGCAGTCTTTATATTTGTTAAGGGCTGGTAATTAAGGGAGTCTAGCCTATATGCTTGTGTTTGTTACTGAAAAATCAAGCATCTGTAATGCAGCTCAAAGGCTCCAGCTTGCTAATGTATACAAAGGAGAGGCAGAGAAGGTGCTTCAGGTGAAAAGGGCAGAAGCTGAAGCTGAGGCCAAGTACCTTGGAGGAGTTGGTGTTGCCAGGCAGAGGCAGGCAATCACTGATGGGTTAAGAGAGAACATCTTGAATTTCTCAGGCAAAGTGGAAGGAACCTCAGCAAAGGAGGTGATGGATCTGATCATGATCACTCAGTACTTTGACACAATTAAAGACCTTGGCAACAACTCAAAGAACACTACTGTTTTTATACCCCATGGTCCTGGTCACGTCAGAGACATCGGTGATCAGATACGCAATGGACAACTGGAGGCAGCTAGTGCTCAAGTAAATGGCGAGTAAATATACCCTGTTGTTTATACGATCCTGATCTCAATACTTTTTTGTTGAATTCAAAATGACACGAACAGGTTAGGGTCTTTATATAGAACATAGTTATGCAATCCCATATGTTTAACTTTAGTGCATTTGTTTTTGCATTTATTTTTTTTTAACATGCAGAGCATGGTGTGCTTAACCCGTGCAGATGATGTATCTATGTAAAGAAATAGTAATGCAGCCCAATATACACAGGTCTGGTTTGAATAAAAGTTTTTACTATTGATCAAGGATGCTGTGTTTGAGTTATGAATTGTTTAAATTATGGCCCATTAGAAAGCTTTGCCTCCCAGGGAATATTATGGACTTGCCTGGGTCATTGGGTTAGGGCACCCAAAGGCCCAAATTGGATATTGGTCGTATAGGCGAATAAGGCAATGTTGAGGGAAAATGTTGATGGGTGTGTTGAAGGGTTCAATCCAGCCATTCAATAATAGCTCTGCAATTAATCGGATGTCTTGGTCAATTAATTGGATGAAATTGTGTTGGAAAAATGGGTGGCATTTACCAATAGGACCGTCCATGACTAGTCTAGATTGTAGACCTTACTTAGCTTAAAACCTAATAGTTTTGGATTCAAATGTTGTGCTCAATGTGGATGTTTACCCCTCCCTAGCCCACAAGCAAAGAAAAAAGGCAAACCTAACGGTTATAATCATTCAACCTACTGATTTTAGAAGCCTTGGCTTTAAACGTGGACCAATGTGAAAAACCTGTCTGCCCAAAAATAAAGTAGAATAATATGTTTTTGGTGGCCAACTTTAAAGTCGTACAAAAATGTAATCATAAAATTAGAGGAGGAATATTAGAGGAGAGTGTATAAAGGGGGTTTTGGTAATGATCATGTATCATGACTATTTTATGAGATAATTGGAGATTTGATGGCTGCACTAATTTGTTTTCTTCGTTTGGGTGGTATTTACTGAATCACAAGAATTATAATGACTGCTACAGGTGAGGCTGGTCATATGGATTATTCTAACTTTATGGCTGGATGAATCACAATCCAGTTCTATTCATTGGGAAGGCAAAAAACAAATCAGTCTTAATAAGATACAGAACCGGTGGTTTTAGTATGAACTCTTTTATTTTAAACAATAATGGGAAGCCGAAAAGATATTTTTTTGGTTCGAGTTATATTTTCTAATTCATGGGAGATGAGAGATTCGAATTTGAGTGAGATTTTTTCCATCATTGAAAAGAGAAATATCATGAAACGAAGCTTATCAATGGGTTATTTTAGGTTTTGCCTTGGATACAAATTTTTGTTGATATTTTGGTTTTCCAAACGACAAGAAAAAGTTTTCATTCTCTATAGGGGCCGCTTTCATGAGTTACCAATTTAGTCACGGATTGGGAGGAAAAAAACTACATCGATAGGCCTTTTGTAAAAAAAGTCATTTGAAAAGGGGCCAAAATGCACCCGAACAAACTAGAATACCATGTGAAAAAAATAGTAATACAATTCAAGGAGACTAGCTAGCAAGACAAGTCTAGGACTGAGTTCCGAAGCACATCCAAGCATTTTCATTTTTTTCATTTCGAGTAATGCTAGCATCAATTGCCCAAGCGCCATGTATCAATCACTCAAAGTTAGAGCCTAGCATTTCTCTTATCTTCTGGTACATGTCTTTGCAGGTCATGAATTACATGACCATAAATTTCACCTCAGGTCAATTTTAAGTATTGGATGATATGGGCAGCATAATTTTAGTCAGAGTCTATTCAATTGGTTAGACTTGTGATAAAGTGGATAGCTCAGTCATTATAATCAAAACTCAAGGGCCACAACTTTTAGGTGCTTGCTGGCTCAGTGGTTAGAGATACTACAATTTGTGAATCAAAATTGATTAGAGTACTATCATTGTCATAATAACAAATCATATATATGGTTGAAGTTCATGTGGTTGAAATCATAGAGAGGCACAGTATTTATATACCAAATAAAGAAAACACCAAGGCTAGAACATATAATCCTTTCCCTACCCCACCATCAATGGCCAATTTAACCCTTTACTTTCACCAAGCCATGTGCAAAACCCACAACATTTTTCAATTATCAACTACAAAAAAGACTACTTGGATTAAGAAATGATCTGTATCTCTGCATAAATCGAAATTCAATGATCAGTATTATATTATGATGACCAAGTTTCTCACTTTTCTGTGTGAGCTTTCTCAATTATTGATGAACCACAACAAAATGTAACACAAACAAAGAAAGAAAACTCTTCTTGTTTCCTGATGAAAGTAAGGTACCAAAAATACAATAAATACAAGGCAAAGAAGGGCCACAATCAATAAATACCTACCAAAATTCATATCAACTCACCTCATGTACACGGATTGGATCATAGGGGGTTCAAAAATTCAAAAACAATCAAGAGCAGTATTAAGTGGAAAGATAAAAAGAGAGGGGAGATGAGATATAAAGAAAGCTAATTATGGAGGAGCATTGAAAGTGTGAAGATTCTTGTAGAAAAGAGTGTTGTCCTATACTAATCATTCTATCTACTTTACCTTTAACAAACACATGAGTGGAGTGAACAATGAATCCCATACTATACAAGTGAAAAAAGTGCTTCCCTTTCCCTTCTAGTTGGTGAGCAGTCAGTATTGCCTGGCCTTGCCGACAGGATCCGCTAAATTGAGTAGCAAACCAAAATCAATGGTAAAATTAGCAGAAACTACTCCTCCACTAACTACACTCAACCATAAAGTGAAAACCCTGCTTCATTTACATACCAACTTGGTATTTTCCACATTTTTCTGCTCATTCAAACTACTTTTTGAAAAAACTCAACTAAGTTTACAATTTGAAACTGCATCATCAAGTGTAATACTTCTCCAAAACTTGGAACACTTCTGTTTTTGTACATCTCCCATGTATCATTATTTCCTATAATTCACGAAAAGCATGAGTAATTAAATTTGAATGTATCACCTGCTAGAGCCAAGAACCAGGTTGCCTGAATCCACTTTGCAGAATTCTGCAAACAAATATATTAATGTGTATATGTATGTACATAGTGAATAGAATAGAATGTACATGTTCTCTCACTTTCAAGCTATTACAACAAGGCTAGGCTCTCTCACCAGTTCAACCACTAATGAAATACATGTGTATATACACACAGCTCATATCAGTTCCCTGCAGAAAGAAAGATCTTGTATTAGGTTAACAGCTAGTGTAAATCTTTCAGCAGAAACTCAAATATGATTTGTATTTTAAAGTTGGCAATTTTCATAAAATATGGGCCCTGGTGGAGCCATTGTTAAAAGGGGATGGGGATTAAGTGTATAAGTAACAAGTGAAATAATAATGTAAAATATAACATCACCACCAGTAAAACCACCAACCTATTTTTTGTAGTCAACATTACTAGCCGAGATTTACATGCAAATTCAGTTCAAGTTCGTTGCAATATCCCTTTCAGCCATCTTATGCACCTCCTCTTGGCGACAACCCTCCTTGCTTCCATTTTGCTCAAGACTTTTTAGCAATCATGGCAGGCCTAACTGATAACTGTGCAAAACTTAAATCTTCAACGTTGAGAAATGAAGTTTGTAAGGGCCCAGTTGGAGATTAAGAATTGGAATGTTTAAAAGTTTAAACTACAAGTTACCGAAGATGATGGGAAATAACTGAGTACAAAATTCAAAACATATCAATAAATGCACAAACAGAGAGAAAAACAAAGATAGAGACACATAGACATACAGAGAGAGAGAGAGAGAGAGAGAGAGAGAGAGAAGAATGATGGGAAATAAGGCCCCTTATACCTTACTTTTTGTTGACCATGACAACTAAAGCACTGAGATGGATTCCCACTTCTCATGGTGGGCTCTTCAATTTCAGAAACTGATATACCAGCAGATATGCCTAGTTTAATCCGTGAGAAGTGCGTCTTTGGGTACAAAGATTCGCTCTCATGTTCTTACAAGGTTGACCCATGTGATGACTCAAGCCTGGTTTGCCATCCACACAACCGGTTCAAGCAACCCCATTCTGCAGCAGAAAGGAAGTGTCAAAGATCTCAAACAAATGCCACTTTTGTGTCCCCTAGGAATTTCTTTCTCAAGCAAACACAAGTTCTATACTAAACCAGGCATGTATGGTGGTCAAACATTAAGTTTTGCTACATAGTTCCATAGTTCTGGTATATAAGTATAATTCGGAAAACAACCTGAGTGCATACGATAGTTATGCATTTCAGGGTTAAGGGAAAAACACAAACAGACTACCTTAAGCAGTTAAAAGATTGAAAACACTAGATTTGAGCTGAAGTCAGATTATGAATATTTTTCTAAAAAATGTTAGGATTGTCAAATCAAAACAACTAGAAGATGCACGTTGCCACTTTCTTAACAGTCACGCACAAGAGATTAAATCATGGCAAGACACTGAGGCCACAGCAGTGCTAATTTGGACAGGTTGTACAGTAACATACTTAATCTTGCTCATCAGAACCAATTCTATGTTATTAAGCACAGGTTTGCTATCTTATATGGGTGCTTGTCTATATGTGAAACTTATCTGATTCTGAGATCTTAGGACACCATAAATGGAACTTCCTACGTATCAAATTGTCTTTATAATATAGTTTTCAGCATGGTACTTCACTTGTCTTCAAACACATTTAGCATAGAAGCCAAAATTGGCATCTCTTTGTGAAAACTTAACTCTACCTCATCAGGAAGGCCAATTAAGTCAGAATTTGACTGCATGTTCAGCACATACACAAGCCTTCCTATTTTCCTAAAAGCAGAGAAAACTAACAATTGTACATGAAAGTTTAATGATGGGCACTTCAACCAATGTTAGACTTTGGGTACACTCATTGTTAAGTTGAACTTGTGTAACGAAAAATAACTAAAACAAACATTGAAAGTCGAAAAATTGAGGAACAGGAAGGGCTGGATGTAATGAGCCATCAAATGGCCAAAAATTGGTTTGGCGTTCATTTCTCACATATTCATAACATTATTTATTATGGTAACTCTGATCCACATTATTACTGCAACATCTAGGCATCACTTCAACAATGGTGCTCCCATCCCATGTCGATTTTCTACTAAACTTTCATATACTTCTTTCATTTTCCCTCATCTTCTGAGTCAGACAAACTAGCATGCATATATGTCCATTTCACTGTCCAAATTGTTTTGATGTAATTATGTTGGGCATCCTGCAACATTGTTTTAACACTAAAACCACTATAGACATCATTAATGCATAAACTGTCAAGAAGAGAAAAAGTTAAATTTGCACACTAGTCCATATACAGCCAAATATTTTTTTTCCGAAAACTCATCTAATTCTCTAAATATTAGATTAGGAGCTAAACTAGGAGCAATAAAATAGAAGGTGTTAAATAGGAGGACTGATTCAAATTTACAATCGAGCTTCTTACCAAAAGAAAATTACAATCAAGCCAACAAAGTAAACATCTCATGCACAAGGAGGAGAACAACAACCAACAATTAACATTAACAATGGAAAAAGCTTTCCATTTTCTTTTTTTATGATTATAATGAAGAAAGTTTTGGATTTTGATGGACACCATATTAAACAAAGAGTGATATATATCTCAAATTACTCTTAAAAGATGTTACAACATATATTCAATCATTTTCCTGGACCACTTTTATGATTATAAAGATGAAAGGGCTTCTTCTTTACAAAGTACAAACCCAAGAAACTCACAATCATATTATGGCAAGAGATTGACTATTTCAGTAGAATCATGAAGATATGCCAGTTCCAGTAATACAATGTTCAAAATTCCTCCACATTATCCTTCCCTCCCAGCAATATCGCTGAATTTTTTTTAACTAGACATGAAGTATAAAAAGAAGAAAAAAGAAAAAGGAAAGAATTCAATAAATCCTACAATTACAGAATCCTAGAGGAGTCAAAAAGAAAAACATTACACTGTGGGTGCATCCGAAAAGACCTCAGTCAGCATGTCATCCTCAACGTCTGCAGTTGCAAACAGCTCTGCTTCCTTTTCTTCCTCATTAGAGAGATCCCTTCTTTCAAGTTTGGCATGAGCTGCAATGAATATCATCTTCTGTACCCTTTCCAGGCCTACCCTTGAGTGCCTATGTACACACATCCATTTCATGAAAGACCAATTGCACTTAAATCCACATGAGGTTGCATGGAGGAAGATAAGTCTCACTGCAACTCTCCCCAGTGTCTTTAACTCACTTAGACAAGTTTCCCACACAAGTCTACTGCTCTGCGGGTTTGCCATTTTCATCTTTCCAGTTACAGGATCTCGCTGTTTAACCTGAACAGCCTGAGCATAAAGCGGGTCCATTCCTTCTGTTCTCCATTTCATGAGCTCCATTAATGCAACATGAGCTTCTTCCCTGGAAACCAACCTGGTAATGAGCTTATCTACATCCTTCTCCTGCTCATGCGTCAAGAACTTGAATGGTGGAAGGTACTTTCCACTAGTGTCCCTCATCAAGTATTGTGGGTCAAGTATAAATGCAGCTGACCATGCTGGGTGGTAGTTCTTTCTGAATCGTTTTTCAACTACTTTCTCAATTGGTCCTTCAGCAATGCTGAACTTGGCACACCAATCCTTTACTTTTGTTCTCAACTCTTCCCAAAGGGGGAGGCATCGCCCAATTAATGGCCTCTCAGCCTCAATCTCCTGAGCCATCCCTCTGATTAGCTTAACTAGTGAATAAACTGCCTCTAATTCATTCCAAAATCCTTCACTTTGAATCATCCCTCCAACTTCCTTGGCAATTGGATCTTCCACACATATAACCTTATAGCAATCATCCAAGACGACCATTTGGAGTATGCGGGCACAGCTCAATATATCCTCCAGCATTGCATAAACAGGTGCAAAGTTCTTTGAAGTATCACATTTGGGTGAAGGAACTTGGAGCAACCCAGCATACTCAAGTTCCTGCATCTTGTACTTCTCAAAAGCATGCCTAACCTCAGAGGTGCTATTTACAAAATTCGCAACCTTTAAGCAATTTTCAGTGACAACCCTGAAGAGTGGAAGCTCTTTGTTAAAATCCTTAATCAAAGTAATGAACCCCTGAAGCTGACAGGACACGTTCACCATCCAATGATTCTGAATCTCCAAGTTCCTCAATGCCTTGGCCTTATACTTGTCTGCAACTATCCCCGCGCAACGCTGCACAGCATTCCCACATATACCAGTAACTGAGTCCCACAATACCTCCTCTGCATATTTTGACGAAACTGACCCACCAGTAAACACTGCCTTTTGGAAAACACTAATCCCATTGGGAAGATTAACCATGAATGTAACCATGTTTTCTTCCCCACAAGGATTCTTGCTTTTCCACCCATCAGAAGCAACTTGAAAAAACATTGCATCTCTGATCCTAGCTTCTGACTCAGCTTTGACCTCATCAAACTTTGCATCAAGCCTAGCACCCGAGAGCTCACGCTGTAACAGTGCAGGCAAGCCCACCTGGTTAAGGAAAGCCCTGAACTTGGGATGCTCGAGGCTCGAAAACGAAACCGACCCGCATGACTCGTAGAACCACTCAGACAGTAATTCAAGTGCAGAATCAATCTGCTCCTTACTAAGCGTGGCACCAGGAGACGTTTTGGGGCTCTTAAGTTTCTTCACACTATTTTCTAGCATTGCCAAAGCACCCAAATCATGTTTCCCACCCGATAACCCCACATGCTGCTGATTTGGCCCCGTACTAGTAGCAATCCCAACTGGGTTTGGAGATTGTGAGTAATTATGTTCACCGCAATAGCGGGAAGACTCGATCATAGCTAAAGAATGAACCTGTATCGAAGTAGAACTGGTATGATGAGGAGCATGAGAAATAGGACAAGGAACAGTACCCATTTGAGAGCTTCGCTTTCTGTGATTGTGCGAAGACGGAGAAGGCAAGGAAGATATCGGAACCGGCGAAACCGATGAATTGGGTCTCAAAACAGAGGCGAAATTCGGACAAGTACCCCGTTTGAGATGCTCAGAGGCGGTTCTGGACGGGTTTGAAGCGGAGAAAACGGCGTCGCAGAGCGAGCACTTTAGCTTGACAGCCTTGGGGAGGTTGGTGTTGGGGTTGCGAATGAGAATGGGTTCCAAATGAGCCCAGTACCAAGCTCCTTTGCCCTTTATGGCCTTTGTTCGAACAGTGACCAGACTGTCGTAGCGCTTGTTGAGGGCCCTGGCGGCTATGTCGTCTTGGGAGAGAGATGGGTCTGTTGGGGTTGAGTTTGTGGAGGCCATTGACTCAAAAGAGTGGAAATTGGAGAGTGAGAGTGAGTGAGTGAGAGAGAGTGAAATGATGGGTTTTCAGTGAAAGAAGCAAGCGGGTGAAACTGAAGCAGTGTGGGGTTGGTGAGGTTGGCCTATCATGGTGGTGGGTTTGGGGCATTTAGCGGGAAAGTGAGGGCGAAGGTGAAATGGGTTTTGGGTTTGGATTGAAACAGAGTTCCATGGCGATCTTGGTGAGTGAAAAAAGATGAGAGCTTGAAGTTTGAAATGGGTTCTGAAGGGTGTGATGTGAGGTTTGTGAAATTCTCTGCAACTCACCTGCACAACTGCTCAACTGCACGTTCAACACAGAACACACACAACAGAAATGAGGGAGTAACGGAGACATACATATAGTGCAGACTCTGCATACTCGAGAGCGAGAGAGAGAGAGAGAGAGGAATTTTATTCGACATAATCAAAATATGAGTTTTTTTCTATTTTATTCTTCTGACCAACAATTTTTCCTTTTTTGTTTTTTTTTTCCAATCCCTCCTCTCTATGATCATTTTTGTTCAAGTCTGTCAAATGTCAACAGTGTGCAGTATTTTCACCTCCTACTTTTTTTTGCCTAATTTTTCACCTTCTTCTATTCAACTTTCTCACATCTGTTAATCGGAGTGGTCTATTTTTAGGTCATCGTTTAAAGATTATCTCGATAAAAAATAAATCAAATTGAAAGTCGTTTAGTTATTTAAATGTTAATTACCACATTATTAATCAAATGATTATGCAATTTGTAATTTGAAATTATTTTTGCATGAATAATCCTTAAACGATCTCGAAACTAAAATGATCTAATTATCGTACCTTCTATAATGGAGAGAGGAAAGTATAGTGCTTAAGAGGAATGTAGTTATAGCATTCATCTTCTTGGTGTTTGACAAAAATGGAACAAAACGTTTTTGCGGAATTACAAAAATTAGTATGACTGCAAATCTTTATCACATACATTTAATGCATTTTTATTTGTATTTTTTTTAAGTGAAATGGAGAATCTCTTGACTTTTTAATGTGTTTTTTTTTTTTACTTCTAAAATATTGTTGTTAATTGAAACTTACAAGTTTAGTGACAGAGCGCTTATCTTTACATTTCTCTTTCAACAACCTATCCTTTTCGACGAAAAATATTATCCAATAAATATGAGATTGAAAAAGTTCAAATAAAGTATTTATCCTTGGTGTTGAATCGTATTTCTCTTATATTCATCAGCATAAAACAAAATAATCAAACGCAACTCCTACATAATTAGAATGTTGTTTAGCCTAATTGTGTCACAAATACAAAGTAGTGTTTGTATTTTATATTTTACATGTCAGATTGTAGATAAGTTTAAATTTCCCTCTCTCTTTTTTTCCTACCTTCAAATAATAAATTTATTGCTCTAAAAAGCACTATTTTTTTTAAGTATAATCAAATTAGGTAGTTTATGATTGCTCCAGTTCATTTTGAAGTATGAGCTCATTTCCATTTGTACGAAGATTCATGTACTAAATAGTATATATAGTATCTTTATAGACCAGATACATAATATATATCTTGTATACAAGTCGATAGGTGCAAATGCATATTAGGTTAATTGACCAAGATAGTTTGCTCGTCTCCTTGCTCCGAGTTCGAATCTCCTTCTCGCAGTTTATAATAGTTTTGAATTTTTTGTCAAATAGTACATAAATAAATACGTTATTTAATGTGTTTTTTTTCTTCATTTTGTCATTTTTGTTGTCTTCTACCTTTCATCAAATGTCATACAATAATTTTTTTTTATATACAGTGGACTACACGTCGTACATGATTTCAATAAGCTCTTGTCTTTAAGGTAGTTGGAAAATCAAATCGTATCACTAATAAACATAATCTCACAGTATTCTGTATGTTTATGTTTATATATCCACATTAACCATTTAAATAATTGGATTGAAATTTACCGCTCGATTAGCTAAAAGAATCATCAGCTTTTGTTTTTTCAAACTCAAATACATTAAAAGCTAGATCTCCTATGAATCTTAAGACCATACAAATTAAAATAAACTCTATCGAGGGAAATGATGAAACCAAACACACATGAGTTGTTATAACTGTGTCTTTTTTTTTCTTCTTCTTCTTTTTTTATGTGTCAACTAGTCCGCAACCATATTAGCCTCTATGTAGATATGAGTAATAGTGATTTAGTTAAATTTCCCAAGAAGCTGCCAAATATATTTTGCAATTGGTCTTAAACTCCATTGTGAATTTGCTCGTTACGTAATAATTTGTATAAATACTTTAAAATCGTTCTCAATTTTCACCTTCAACATCTTCAAATGATTGACCCATGTCAAAACTTGCTTGATCATCATCTTTTGTTATGGTAATATATAACAAGATTATTAGTTAACCGAACTTATATAATTTGTAAAACTAATATATAAGGATCGATGCCGGAACCAAAATCCTTGTGTTTTTATTTTTATTTTGTAATTAAGCTAGTTTAAATAGCATAAAAATCATACTCGAACCAAATTAACTATTTGATGATCATGCTTAGGAGTTGGGTGGAGTGGTTACAAGTGTGACCCATAAGGTTTCACTATTTTAGGTTTAATTTACATGTGATGTTTCCCAACAAAAGGAGAATGAATTGCAGAACAAGTAATTTATGGAAGAAATTATTGGGACAGATATTTAAAAAAAAAGAGAAGTTCATGAAAAATAAATAAAAAATAAAAGAGACAAATATGTGGTGGATGTGTGGAAAAGTCAACAAAGTAGCCCTAATGGCATTTTCACCTAAAGCATATGGTGCTGTCCAACCTAAAGCTTTACACAATTTTAAGATCTAGGGTCTATTTCAAATTTCCAAAACAGAAAGGTTTTGGAAAAATATCGAATTTGAAGCTTGGATTGGATCCATCATCCATCCATGAACCATTAAATCATTAAAAATATGAATTTTCCATTTTCAGCAACAGAATCTGAACCATTGAACCAAACCATATAAAAACCAAACAATCATCTCAATCCGGATAATTATTTTATGACTTTGGTCTGGCTTGCCTTGGGTTGAGAAAATGATAGAAGTAGGTTGTGGGCTAGCCTAGCAGGCTGCTTGCATTGCATGAATATTTTGGGCCAAAAAATAAATTGAAAAGATGCATATTATTATATCTATTGAGACATATCATCCTTATAATAATTTTCCCACTAGCATTATTTTTGACTCATTATTTTGCACACCTGTTTCATATGTCACCTGTGGAACCCAACCGTATGGAATTATAATAAACTTTTTCATAAAATTTAAATAAGTGGAACACCTTTTACTCTACGTTATCGGCCTCGTTTATTTTCATTTTAACACAAAAAATAAAGTGGATTATTATGTCTTCAAAATTCTGTTGGATCATTTCATAAACAATTATTTTATTTTATGGGCCACTTACAAAAAAGTCTATGAATGGCTCAGAGAGAGCCCACTCAGAAAGCCTGCATATTTTCATCACTTTGGACGAACTGGCCCATTTACACTGCTTCCTTTCATGGGCCACTTGCAAAATTTTACACCTCACAATTTTTATTTTATTTTTTGGTGTGTAAAAATCACCCTAGCCGACAACAAAAAGAAGCAAAAGATTTGGGGTCAAAATTAAATAACTTCTCGAATCTATCTAATATTGATTTAGAAATCAGATTGGTTTTCAATGTTTGCCAAAATAAAAATTGAATTCCCCTGCACCCGAGCTTTTAGTTTCGAGATTGGCGTCAGCGTTCAAATAAACATTTTGCGCGTCTAGTCTCCTTATGACACGTGTCTGAGTCAAAGGGGCATCAAACTGCCCGGGAAACATTAATAACGAGCCGCCACATGTGATTACATAACACGGTTGCATATAATGGCCGTGTTACCGTGAGTGACCTAACCTCGAGGGGAGAATTAGGGTTTTAAGAGCCGAAGCGAGAACCCTTGCCCAGGGTTTTAGACAAAGTTCCGAACATCGCTGTGCTGTGTGAGCCAACCATACAGTAACAATGGGATTTTGGGGTCAGCCTTCTTTCATTTTGTTTCATTATTGAATTTTCATCATGTCTTTAATGTTAGCATGTTAATGTTCTATGAATTTCCCAATATTTCTTGAAATCGTAAGAAAATAAAATGGAAATTCTTCGATTTCTCAGAAACTGAAATTTTTGATAATATGGGTAACTCTAGTCCCTGTTTGGCTTGTGAGGAATCGTAGGCAAAAAATTGAAAGGTAGAATTTGGGGTTGGGATAGAATGGGGGATGCGTGATACTAAGCTCTACTTGCATAAACTCTGTTCCTTTAGCTATCGAATGCAGCATCACATTTATATAATTTTTGGATTGAATTTGAACCATAGGAATTGAAGTCAAACCGGACGAACCATATGGTTATCAATCCGATGAATTTAAAGGAAGGCTTCACATTACTCAGGTACTTTGATTATTTATTTATTTTTAAATTGTAAATTTTCAAAACTTTTGGTTGTTACGAGCACTCTAATAATGGGTGTGGTATAATGGTCAATTTGCTTGTTACTCTGTGTTGATATATCAGGCGACTTTAGGCCTTGGTGAATCGAAGGAGAGGAGCATAGTTCAGTGCTCCATGGGATATAAGAGTCCAATCTTTTTGTGTTCCTTGTTACCAAATAAGAATGAATCATGTCCGTTGGATCTTGAATTCGAGGGTGTTGATGGTTTGATAGACTTCTCGGTGATTGGCAAGCGGAGTGTCCATCTCTCTGGTTACTTTGTGGATGATGACAGAGATGCCAGAGATGACTATGAATCGTATGTACTTACTTTACTACTGATAATTTTTTCTATGTAGGGTTTTCCTCATTTTTAACGGTTATTTTTATCTCTCTTACAACATTTTCAGGGATTCTTTTGGGGAGGATATTGCTGAAACTGAGTCGGAGTCATCAGAATACGACAGTGACGATGCTTATGATGATGGATTTATTGACGATGAAGATCTGGACATTTACCCGCCCTCACCTGTTCCCAATAGCGGAGGTACATTGGCCTACTGGATTCCATTTTCTATTTCACTAGCATAGGATTCTAAGGTTCATTTTCTCCTTTTGTTTTCGTCACAGCCACGTCTGTCAGTTGGAAGTGTAGGCTCTATTAAATATGTTTTGAATGACTTGGCATAGCTTTTTTTTATGACTTTCACCACTGGTTTGCATATTGGATCTGATATGAGAAAGCATAAAATAATAAAAAATTATTTGTCAAAAGTTTGATTATTCTCAATATGTTAAACTTAAGCTAGATCTTTGACTAGCATTTTTGTGTACTCTAAACCATTGATTTGATATTATTACCACACTATGTTATCCTTCAAAATCTGGTCTTTTTGTTTAAAAAGTAGTATTGCGCTGCTGGGATAGTGTGTATCTGTGCTTTATTCATGGTTGTCACTTATTCAGTGCACCAGACTGTTGGATCTGATGTCAGGTCAGTATGATGATGTAAGATAGTGCTTGACTCGGGGTTTTATTTTGCTTAAATTTTAGTTGTAATTGAGGAGATAGAGGATGATGAGAAACCTACGAATGGAAACATCCAGTCCAAACGACTACTAAAAAAGAATAAATCAAGTTGCTTGGAGGACAAAAACTCTCAACATCAAATTGTTTCCAAGAGAAATGCTGGCGTACCTGTTCTGGAGAGTGAAGATGAAGATGGCTTTCCAATATCCACCAAGCAGAAAAGCAACTTCCATATTGAGAAGCCTGAAGCAGCAACAGAACAGGAAGAAAACAAAATATCTGAGAAAAGCAAGAAAAAGAAAGTGAAAGATGGTGATGATACTGCTGGGTTAAAAAGGAAAGTTGACGATGTTGACCAAGATGGTCAGCCAGAAAGGTCGGTAATTCAATTTATCCATTTCACGTGTTAGCTGTTTGTTGGTGGTAAGCATGGAAGTTGACAATTAACAATGATTCAAGAACTTTGTTTTTGTTGTCTTTTTCCTGAGGTGCTCACCAAATTCTCAGTTTTTAAAAAGTATTTCCTTAAATGATGTCAGGCGAAAGAAAAATAAGAAGAAGAAGAAGCTGAGAGAGCAAGCTAAAGAGGGAAATGCAGATGAAGTCAATGCTTGCACTGACAATGAAAAGCAACCTGAGATCTACAAGAGCCAAGATATTAACCAGGCTTTGCCAGTTAAGAAGTGAGTTTTGCTACATCATCTTTTTTGGTTTCAAAGTTGCATTTATATTTTAATTTCGTTGAGCCAGGAATTGAAATTACCCATCCCCTCTAATATATTGATTCTTTAGATTTGAATATCAACTTGTTTAAGGAATGAGGCTTAGAACAATCAGACGTTGGCTTTGTGCTTCTTTTTCTATCCATAACTTGGGCTTTTATTAATTTTTTTTTTCTTCTTCTTTTTAATAATATCTTGCATGTCCAACTCACTATATCCTTTACTAAGAAGTCCAGTCAATTTCTACCAGAGAGATTGAATGCTTGGATAATACCCTTACTAATGGCTTAGACTTGCTATCCACTATTATTTTTCTTGTGCATGCGCACATTTGCTTTCTTGTTCCTACATTGATCAATAAGTATATTGCCTGTTTGCATGGACAGGGGCTCTGACATCAACATGGATTCTTTTCCTGGTGAAAATCACACAGAGGAGAAAAAGAAGCAGAAAAAGAAGAAGAAAGCCCAGGAGAGTGGAACAAAAGTGGATCAAACTGTTGCTAACACGGAAGATCCAAATGAACCTACTTGGGAGAAAACCAATGGCAAGCCATCTAAAGTGAGAACCTTTGGAAATGGATTTGTTATCGAGGACCTATCTATGGGCCAACCAGATGGCAAAAGAGCTTCTCCAGGACAAAAGGTAAGTTTTAGCCCTTGGGCATGTTTACATGTACCTTTTAATGGATTTATGACACAAATATTTATTGGTTTACAGGTCAGTGTTCGCTACATTGGCAAGCTAAAAAATGGAAAAATATTTGACTCAAACGTGGGAGGACCACCCTTCAAATTCCGCTTAGGTACCATTAATTCCATTTGATAGATATCAAGAAAGAACTCGACTTCAGTATGTGTGTTACCTTATTGTCTTTTGGTTGTGCAGGTATAGGTCAAGTTATATCAGGCTGGGATGTTGGGGTTAATGGTAATTCTCTAAGATGTCAAAATCTTTACTTAAATCTGATTTTCGGTTTTAACTAAGCAGTTAATTGTTGCATCTTTTAATGCATATCTACCTCCCTCCAGGTATGCGTGTTGGGGACAAAAGAAGACTCACTATTCCACCAGAAATGGGGTATGTCATGATCATAATTTTGTCTGTTGAGCTTGTTGTCCACTTTTCCATTTCTGCCAAACTTATTTACATGTTTCTTTTTTATGCAGTTATGGACGTGAACGTACTGGAAAAATACCACCAAACTCATGGCTTGTGTTTGATGTTGAGTTGGTTGCTGTTAATTGATTCAGCTGTGGAGATGTTCGTTCCCCTTCCAATTTTGAATATCTTTTTGTCCTGCTGGGAAAACCAGTCTTGAAAACTACAATATACTCCGTTTCTTCTGTCTTAGAGAGTTGCATCTCTCTAGGCCTCGGTTTCCAACTTAGCCGTTGCAGCATATTTAAGTATTTGTCGATTTTGGAATTGTTTATAAGAGCAGTTGATGCGGCTAAGAACATTTCATGATTTCCATGTTTGTACTTTGCCCTTCTAGTTTTCTTCCATGGTTTTAATCATAAATTATTATTATTGAAAATGCTTTTAAAATATTTCTAACGATGCCCAATTCAGCATTTTGACTTAAGCGGGCACGGAAAGCTTTCCAAATCAGAAGTATTTCCTGGCAAGCTTTTTTTTTTTTTTTTTTCTCCATTCATATTTTGACAAGAATAAAATTAATACGTCTGTGGTGACTATTCCTATTTTTATTTAAACGAAGGGGAGTCAATTCAATTGATACTGGCAAACTTACTAGAATATGTTAGAAATATTTACACTTGGGACTTACAAAAATATTTATGGTAACAAAATTCCCTTTTTAACTTAAAACGAAAATTAAAAAGAAACTATATGAAGGAATCACAAGAAATAAATTATCCAATTATCTTTTTGTTGGCCCAATTAAAAACAATGCTCTGCTTCAGTGCTATAAGAGATGCGCGAAAACGACTTTTGTATGGTTTTTTTGGGATGAACAAGAGAGAGAGAGAGAGAGAGAGAGAGAGAGAGAGAGAGAGAGAGGATTGGATTGGACTGGACTGTATTGATGCTTCGGAAGAAAATAATCAAAGTGTATCTTTAACAAGATTTCAAGATTTTGTCTTAACCCATAAAGACTCGAGCAATATCGAGAAGACTCAACATTGCATTGCATCACCAAGAAAGCTGAAATAGAAACACACCTAGATAACAGATTCATTAATAGTTGCTGATTTCCTCACCAAGATCCTATAGTAACTAGCAGTAAGGACAACGGCTATGCAAAATTACATGCTTGGTTGGTAATACCAAAAACCAGAAAGGCTTATTTAACAACTAGGGTTTTAAGATTCCAGCACTCCTATCAGTATGGTTCCACTGGTACTCTGAATTTCGATCCGGCATAGACTGCTGCAGATCCAAGCTCCTCTTCTATCCTAAGAAGCTGCAAAACACCCAACAAGAAAAGCAGAAAATAGTTAGAGAGAACAAAG
This sequence comes from Prunus persica, assembly GCF_000346465.2. Taxonomy (NCBI): domain Eukaryota; kingdom Viridiplantae; phylum Streptophyta; class Magnoliopsida; order Rosales; family Rosaceae; genus Prunus; species Prunus persica. The sequence continues at coordinate 28,048,261 of NC_034010.1, forward strand.
AAGCAAGTTAACAAGAAGATGGGCGCACAAAGTTTTACCTGGTTGTATTTAGCAAGCCGCTCTGATCTGCAAGGAGCTCCAGTCTTAATTTGGCCCTGTTTGATCAAACAAGGATGCATAGGCCAAATCAGTTTAAGTAACAGGCTAGTCCAAAGCTTGGACGACAATATCCCAATACAATTCTAACACTAAATTATAAAGTACAAGGTAGACTTATATAGCATCCAGGTCAGACCCTAGCACTTACCGTCGACAGCCCAACAGAAAGGTCAGCAATGAAAGTATCCTCAGTTTCACCACTGTAAAAGTAAACAGATAAACCAAATTAGCAAAAGATTATGTGTATCAAGAGATGAATGAAAATAACGAAAAATGGGATACCTTCGGTGACTTGCCATGACACCCCAGCCAGCACGTTTTGACATTTTCACTGCTTCAATACTTTCAGTTACTGAACCAATTTGATTCACCTAAACAAACAAAAAATAAAGAGACGAGGTGTCATCACTGGTCACTAGTCATCCACAGAAATCCATAAACTATTAATAACCTGGATGAAAGATGAAAGTAGCAGCATTAGCCACCTATAAATCATGAAGGATTGGATCCAAAATCAAGGAAAGAAAGGGGCCGAAATTACTACCTTCAAAAGAAGAGCATTGCAGGACTTCTCCTTGATTGCTTTCTCCACTCGCTGCAGTAAGCACAATGAACAAAGAAATGTCAAGACCACCTTTTCTATGATTCATCACACATAATGTGATACGTGTAGCAGTATAATAATAAAATCTACTTGCCTTTGGATTTGTGACAAGGAGATCATCGCCAACAATTTGCACTTGCTCACCAATTTCAGCAGTCATCTTTGCATAGTGTTCCCAATCATCTTGATCAAAGGGATCTTCAATCGACACAATTGGATATTCAGTAACAAATGACTTGTAAACATTCTTCAGACTGTCTCCTGATATTTTTTGTGATCCATCATTTTTCTGCAGCATAAAACTAAGTAGTTCAGCCAGCTAACCCAACATAAGAGATAATAAATCCATATAATTAGTATATAGAAAAAATAATTATCCATGTGTAGCCAAATATGTTGTAATTTAGTTACCTCTTCCTTGAAATTCAAGTCATAAGTCTTATCCTTGTTATCATAGAATTCTGAAGCAGCAACATCCATCCCAATGACAACCTTTCCAGTATATCCAGCTTTAGCTATGGCTGTCTTCAGCAGTTCAAGACCCTCTTTGTTTTCCTATAAAGGGAAACATCAAAAGAATTATTCCACTGTCCAGCCAAAATTCAATAAGGAAAAAAACAATTCTCATTTTCTACATGAGCAGAAGTTAATCTGTTATACGAAGACATGTACCCTGGAAACTTAGTAAATTAAATTACCACCATTCAAATAATTAAGCCAGTAAAGAACACAAAAACAAAAAGCCACTCTAAGTTGTCTTGTTTTGTTAATATTTTTACATACCTGAATATTAGGTGCAAAGCCGCCTTCATCCCCAACATTCGTGGCATCTTGTCCATACTTCTTCTTAATTACAGCCTGGATGAGAAACCAAGTGGAAACTTGATGAGGCCTGCAAAGGAGGTCATTCTATTATACAAAATCTGCAAAATAAAATAGTAATACCTTCAGGTGATGATACACTTCTACACCCATCTTCATGGCTTCCTTGAAAGACGATGCTCCAACAGGGAGAATCATGAATTCCTGTCACAGAAGAAATAATAAGAATAAAAATTGCAAGGGGCACTAATTTCTCATACCATAAGAGAAAATACTAACAGATTATTCAAGAACAAAAAGAGAAACACGAAATCAACATTAACCTGCATTGCTAGTTTATTGCCTGCATGAGAACCTCCATTAATGACATTAAATGCAGGTACAGGTAGCACCAAGGTCTTGTTTCCAGCAAGATTGGCAATGTGCTGCAATGTAAAAAGAAAAAGCACTATTAAGAGTGAACCTGAGACATGCCTTTAACTAAATGAAATGGCAGGGTACTACTCTCCCTGGAAACAAACCTTGTAAAGAGGGATCTTGTTCACAATGGCACCCGCTTTGCAGACAGCAAGAGACACTGCCAGTATAGCATTTGCTCCAAGCTAAAATAATAAAAGTGAGAAGAAACCAGAATTAGCATGCAACAAATTAGACCGAAGTGCGGCAATAAGAGAGGAAGAAGAAGCAAGAAGAAAAAAACATTAATATACCTTCTGTTTGCACCAACCCCATTCGTTAACAGTTCCATCAAGCTGTTGTACCATATAATTGTCAATTTTGGTCTGCTCTGTTGGGTCCTGTGATGCACACAACAAGCAAGAAGAAAATTAATAACCAATTGCCTTTCACTGGAATAGGAATAGAATACAATCTAAATATGGTACCTTTCCAATCAAAGCAGGTCCAATGATCGAATTCACATTCTCCACAGCCTAAACACAAGATTAAATTGCAATTATCAACTTTGCTCCATTTAAACGAAAAACGAAATCAAAATGATATAGAGTAACATTATACAGAATTCGCAGAGTCAAAATCTAATACTGAACAATAACCACATACTTTAAGGACACCTTTCCCAAGATAATCCGATCCACCATCTCTCAACTCCAGGGCTTCATAGATACCTTTTCAATCATATAATATAACAACAAAATATTAGCGAGAAAGAACTACAACTAGAACCATGATGATAGGCACTCAAATAAGTTCAAATTAAACCTACTTTACAGCATAAATAGAAAAATGTAAAGAAATGAAGTGCAAACACCTCACTAATGAAGTGCGAAAACACAGACGTAAAGGAATATATAAAGATATATTGTTCTTAAAACCTAACTCTCCAACATAACCAGCAAACTCAGGAACAATCAGAGCATAAGACTAAAACAAATGAAGAGGAAGGGGAACACTCTATGGTTTTTACCTGTGGAAGCTCCACTTGGAACAGCTGCTCTTGCGTAGGTTCCATCGAAGAGTGTAACATCAACCTTAAATACACACACATTCAGTCATCATCAATCTTACATTTGAATCCAACTGAAAAAAGAAAAAGAAAAAAACATGTTTGGTTGCTCAGAAATCCAGCCTCTTACTAAAATTTAATTTTGTTTTTTCACATTTTCTCATAAACCAAACAGACAGTGCTGACCAAAAAAGAAAAAAACAGACAGTGAAGAGGGAAAAAAAGAAAAAAGAAAACAGATAACTTAAAATGAGATGGAAAATAAGCAAATCGGATGGCAGAGAATGAGAGAAACTCACTTCGACGGTGGGATTTCCACGGCTGTCGAAGATTTGCCGGGCTTTAACAAGCTTGATCGTCGTGGCCATTGTAACATCAACTTCAACTGCAACTGCAACTGCAACTGCAACTCTCTCACTCTTTTTCACTCTTTGTATTTATCGAAGACTTTCTAGAGAAAGTGATGAGATGTGGTAAATATAGAGGTGGGATCCCGTGGGCGTGAAGCGCGGTCAATGAAATCGCTACCGTTGATCGTTCAAAAAGTGCAAGCGATGTGGACGGTAGGTGATTTCTTTCTTGCGAATCACGGACTGCCTACTTAGTCTCTGTGGGCCCGGAGGGGCATATGAGAAGGAATATGCGGTTGCCCACTGCCCCTTGCCCAAGAAATTACATTACTCAATGACATGATAAAAAAGAAGGGTAAATTTGGAATTTGAGGGTGGCTTTTTGTCAAAAGGTTTGATTTGGGCGCACCCAGATTTGATAAACCGGGGCCAGTTAAATGGTTTTTCCAATTTCGTCCAAAAAAAAAAATGGTTTTCCAAATTTTCGTTCCTCAAAGTTCCACATTAATCATTCTAAATAAATTTTAAAAAAAAATAAAAATTCCATATTAACACATGAGTAACATAGGTGACCCTAAATTGGACTGTTTGGAAGTGTAAAATCACTACATATATGGCTCTCATGCACCAATTTTTTGAGTTAGTAACGAAATTAAGTCATTATTCTTAAATTGCAATAGTTATTAAACTATACTTCAATCGTTATAATTAAAACTACATGGACTAAAGTCGAACTTGAACTTTAACCGAATTATAGACTAAAATCTTAATTTAGTTTTTGTTTTTGTTAAGTGGAAGCCCTAGGCCAAAACACGTTAAGAAGATGAGGATAAGGTACTAGCCCAAATTCTCAGTGTGGGTTAAGATAGCCCCATTAAGTTCTGTATGTCTTAATTTTTTCAATGGTTAAGCCCACCTAGTTTTAGCCCAAAGCTAAGCCCCTATAAGCCAAGGTCCTGAAAACGCTTCTTTGTGTAGTTCACAGCTCGACCTAAACCCTAAACCAAAGCAATTGGAAATAGGGTTTTATCAGGGGTTCAGAGGCCACAGCGGAAAGGTAAGCATTTTTCATAGCCAGTCTCCTAAGTTTCAATCTTGAAGCAAACTTATTTAAGCTCTATACAACCGTAGTCTTTTAATTTAGGCGTGAGATGTAATTCTTCGTTCTTCCTTTTTTCCTTTGCTGCTTGGCTGCCGAGAAAATTGATGCATAAGAGGATGGAAAGATATCGCATTTTCGTTTTTTTTTTTTTTTTTTTTAAATTTCCTGAAATCCCAACTGTAGTTTTTTTGTGTTTGAATCTATTCTTCATAGGCTGTGGTGTGTTAATCTGATATTTCAACTTTGATTGATTTGAGCTGGAAATAAAAGAAATATTTTGGAATTTGTAATGATTCTGTGTTTATTAAGATTAAGATATGTGATATTGTTAGGTAGGTTATAAATTTAGTCGTGCAGCATAGATTTTTTTTCTATTTTGTTTCCTGAATGCATTAATCTGTTTTTGGTACAAATCTTTTCAAATGTATGAACTGATATGAAGTGATTTATCCTGTTCATTAGTCTAAACAACTTGCATCTTTTCCTAATAGATTTACTAAATGGGTGTATCCAATAAAGAGTCCAGACAGTTTAATGAGGATTCCATGGAAGAGGATGATTTGGAAGATGTGTCTGAGCCAGAATCCGAACCAGAATCTGAAGATGAGGAAGATGTGAAATTGACTGAACCATCAAAGAAAGCCATATTCAACAGAGATGGTCTCCTTGATAAACTTGGGGATATTAGCTGGCCGGAGAATGCTGGATGGGTGCACAAACTTTCTGTTGATATTGATCAAGAGCAACAGGTGGACGTGAATGATGACCTAACTCGGGAGCTCGCGTTTTATACCCAGGCTGTAGAGGGAACGAGAAAGGCATTCGAGAAGCTTCAGTCAATGGGGCTTCCTTTTCTCAGGCCTGAGGACTACTATGCGGAAATGGTGAAGACAGATTCCCACATGGAGAGAGTGAAGAGCCGGCTTTTGGTAGAGAAGAAGAAGATTGAGGAAGCCGATGAGAGAAGGAAAGCTAGAGATGCCAAGAAATTATCTAAAGAGATTCAGGCTCAGAAGTTGAAAGAGAGAGCTAAGCAGAAAAAGGAGGACATAGAGTCTGTGAAGAAGTGGAGGAAGCAGAGGCAGCAGAGTGGGTTTGCTGGGGGTGACAAAGGCAGTGAGTTGGATTTGGCATTCGAAGACGGGAAACCATTTGAGAAGTCAAGTAATAAGAGGCCAGGTGTAGCTCCAGGAGATCGGTCGGGAGGGAAGGCAAGACAAGGTGTGAAGGTGGGGAAGAAACCAAAGAAGAGGGATATCAAGGATTCCAAGTTTGGATATGGAGGGAGGAAAGGTTCCAAGAAGCAAAATATGGCTGAAACCACCAATGATTTGAGAGGCTTCAATAAAGATTCTCTCTCAGGAAATAAGAAAAGGAAGAGGTGATACCATCTTAGGATTTTGTTTTTGTACTAGTCTTTCTTTCTGGTAAGGGCTTGCCTGTTTAGCCAATGAATTTTTGCTTTTGACTTTAATACATGTGAACTTTTAAGTGTGTTAAGCCTTGCTCCAACACTACTGACCTTGAACGTGGTGGTTGTGCTTCTTGGTGGATGATCGTAGTATGAAGTAATATTTTTATTGATGCAAAGTTTTAGTTGGTCCTGATGAAGCCAAACACTACAACCAATTTGTAGCTTTCTTCATATGAAAAATTATGATTTACAAACAAATATCTTATATATGTCTTCATCCATTCTATTTCTTGAACTGTAGCTTCCAATTACAAAGAATTTTGTAGTGTTCATATGCTTCTGGTTTCACCTTGCTTTTAATAACTAAATGTGCAATCGATCCATTCAAATGCATTTCAATATCCATCTGCTTCGCCTATAAACTGTCCTGGAAAGCCGATAACATTACGTTTTTAAAGCTCTTGTTCTTTATGAAATCGGTTCTGTGCCCTACCAATGCAAGGGCCCTTCAACATGGATGCCAGATCTATTTATTATTATTTTATATTGAACGAGTAAAAAGAGTATAAAGGATATCTCAGCAAGTCTTTGGTACCCATAACCAGCGCCATATGTATATATATATTTTCCTGGTAACAAAGACATTGAAATTTTGATTGAAGACAGATTGGACTTTTCTTTTATAACAGTAAAAAAGTCTGGGATTTGCTCAACACACTCAAAAATAAAATTTGTAGTTCTATGATGTCAACTTTTGATGCCAAGAAACGAAGAAAGTTCCATGTGAGGTTCTTGGAAGGTACGTTTGGACTTTTTTGATTAAACAAAAGAGAGAAGACCCACTAAACAGTGAGTCATTTGGGAAGTTTCATCTCAACTACAGTTGATTTATATCTCAATCATTAAACAAAATCATATAATATATGTCATTTTCTATGTAGTTTTCACACCACACCACCTCGCCATCAACTCGTTAACATGATCTCCTTCAAAAAGCTTCTCGCCTACACTTCTTTCAATCCACTGTACCAGTAGTTATAAATAGCGTCTTCTCGTTCTTCTCCTAACACCCTACCCCTTCTCCTCGCTTTTGTTCATCAAAATATATCCTATCCAGTCCAATCCAATCCAATCTGCTCAACCATGTTGGCTTCTGCAGTGGACTTGCTCACTCAGGCTGCTTCCAATTCTCTGCTTGTTTTCTGCTTCTGCAATTTGATTATAGTCATGATCGTCATGGGGTCGAAACCGGGCTCTTACTTTGAGCAAGAAAGTGAAATTCCAGTCTCAATGAGCAGCAGCTACAAGTACAACAGAAACAACGCAAATTGTAAACAAGTTAATGATGCTAAATGTAAGCAGGAGGAGGGTACTTTGGTCAATCCATCTGATACTGTTTTCAGCCAAGTTTCATCAAATGCCAAGAAAGAACTTGCCACTGCCAGTGATGAAAAGGACAGCATCATCAGCCATCACAATGACAGCAAGAAGTGCGACAATGATGATGAGCTGAGAAGAAGAGCGGAAGAGTTTATTGAAAAAATGAACAAAGGATGGAGGGCAGAGTTGTTGAGAAATTCACATTTAATCTAAAGGGCCTTGCATAATAAATTTGTATTAGCTTGGTTTTTGGTCATCATCAAGCTTAAACTTTTGTACATTAATTGTAACTCTGATGTGGTTTATTGAGAAAATTTTAATTTTAATCGTTAGAAATAGAAATGTTCTTAGAATTGCCGGTCCCGGAAATGAAGTCTGCAACTGCAAATCTTCTGTGAAATTCTTGATCCTGTCCTGTATGTTTCGGAGGGTAACTTTGTTCAGACTTATAGATTAACAAAACGTAAGCAAAAGCCTCATATCATATGCCTTGATTCTGGTCTCACATGGATAAAGAGGGAAAGTGTTTGAAAAGTTACAAAAGGGCATGTTCATTTGGTAATGTAAGCTGCATGAACTTTTCTCATCTTCTTTTGTATTTTGGTCCATCGTTCAACTTTTTATCACTTCCCCTGCTTGAGAGAATAATTATATATATATATATATATAAATGGCTTTAATAATAAAGAATCTCATATCAGTTGCAGGAGGACATTGATTTGTTTTCAATTATAAGCTATGCCACCAATTTCAGGAAAGCCTAAACTCTGAAGTTGGAGGGCCAGGTCAACGTTTTGCCTAACTTTTAAGTGTTGTGTTGGTCTGTTGTCAATTTCGAAATAAGTTGGTAGGTCAAGATCTTTTAATATAAATAAACCCATTTTGAAATAATTTTCTTTAATTTAAACTATACTTAGTCTCCTTCACATAATTACCTGACTAATAGTTTTCTAATATCTTGCAAGCAAACCAGTTTTAGTCAAATTTAATGAGATGATCAGGTACATGTTCTGTTCTGTTTTGCAAAAGAAAAAAAGAGACAAGAAACAAAGTACCATGAAAACGGGCTTGGTTAGTGGGTGATGTTTTTGTGATGACGCAGACGGAAGGAGAGGCTGAGAAGGAACCATGTGAGATTCTTGTTTGGTACAATGGACTTTTAATTAAAAAAAATGAAAAAGAGGCCCCATCATCCCCATAATTCTAGTTGGGAATAAGCTTTCCATTCCAATGCATGATAAATAAAAACATTTTTTTTATGCCATTTATCATTAGCTTTCACAATACAGAACATCTTCCTCTCCTTAAAGCTTCCCATCCACTCTTTCCTTCATCCATACAAGCTTTCAAGTGGGCTAACCTCTCTCTCTCTCTCTCTCTCTCACACACACACATTTTGTTAACAAAGTTTACCCTTCCAATGTACACAACTATGCTTGATTCTACACTAGATTTAATCACTCAGGCTGCTTCCAACTCTCTATTCATCTTCTGTTTCTGCAACTTGATCATAGTCATTATCCTCGTGGGCTCGAAACCCATCTCCAACAATGATGAAAGAAGCGCAATTCACCTCACAATGCCCGCCAGCAAGCACGTGGATGATGAACAAGGCACAAGGGCTAAACAAGTGTGCAAGAAGAACAATGCCTTGATGGAAGTCAGTCAAGTGTCAAATGCCCAGACTGCAATATCTGATAACAGTAAAGTCAGCAGTGCCAATAGTGACAATGGTGAAACTGAGGGTGATGACGAGCTGAGGACAAGAGCAGAAGAATTTATAGAAAAGGTTAATAAAGCATGGAAAGCAGAATTACTAAGAAATTCACGTTTATTCTAGGCCATGGTCTAAAGCCAGCAATTTTTCGTTGCAGGGACGAGGCTTTGCTGTGTTGATAACATCTTTAAAAGGAACGTGCTTAAATTGCCTTCTATTATTCCTTTTTAACTTTATGACTTTTTTTTCTCTCTGTTTTTTGGAGTTGTGGACTTAAATGTTCTGTCATATGGATATGGATAAAGAGAACCGATTTGGGAGAATGTAAGATAGATATGCAATTTTGTGAACTTTTTAAACACTCACAAGTTCATAACCAAGAGAGCATTCACTCAAATTCCAACTTTCAGATACTAAGAAGTTTATGGGACAAATCACTAATCATGTTTCATACATCTAAAAATGCTACACCATAGAACACTAGAAATACATGAATACAACAGCCACACGATAAGCCTCGTGCTCGAGAGACCGACCTAAAACCTAATAAGAACGACTACAATCCTGGGTTAAAACCAACATGAGGTACGTTAAGCCTAGTTTGTCCTTCACAAAAGAGCCAATGAGTTTGCATATTGGTGTCAGACAAGGTTGAGTGAGCCTAGATGTCACTGATTCTGGAGAAAATAATTAAGATACAACCATCACAAAGGGAGCAAACATGATCAATAAGAAACTTCACAGTTTGGTTGACCAGGGCCTTTAGATTCCTCTTCCGACAACGATTTACTCTCAGGAGCTGAGTTCTTAAAGCTGTGCATGGGGTTTACAGAAGTTGAATTGTTTCCATGGAAGGAAGGAGAAGTCAGAATGGGCTTTACTCCACCACAGACCTTCATTTCTTCACCAGACACGGCATTGACAACAATAGGGACAATTGACGATGATACAGGCTCGAGTCTCTGTTTCTTGGGCTTCTGTTCCTGCTGGTGACCTGGTAGAAAACTCCCCACCACAACCTGATGTAGTTAAAACAGTTCAAAGGAAAACATTAACTGCACAACTCTGGATATATACAGGTGGAACATGCAAAAAAGAAGAATTTACTGTTATAAAGTAAGCTACAATACATTACAACAATTAATTTCTAATATAATAACAAAATATTGGATTATTTGATAACGAAATAGTAAAATTAACATTTTAAACGTGTCAGAAATTAATCAATTATATAATGACTGACTATTAATCTTCTTTTACTTCATCTTTTGTTCTCTCTTCCTAGGAAATGATGTTACCTGCACAGGGCCAGCAGCTATCAACATACCAGCAAGCCCTCCCCCAACCACTCTACCGTCTGGACCTGCCAAAGCGACACTCATGCCACCAGATCTGCTCTTTGTTCCTGCGTTCTCAATTGCAATATATGATCCAGACAAGGAAAGTATCTCAAACCGGCCCTGTAAAATTTAAAAGGAAAAAAAAAAAACCACCGTCAAATTTTCTCCCGATCAACAATGTCAGGAAACCGAGTATGATAACAGTTTAACTACATCATGTCGGCCAAGTTACAAACTTGAAACTTTTTGGGTCAGCATAAAGATAAGAACTTATACAAGTCATTTACTAAAACAGTTATAGAGTTGATCAATCTTCCACATTAATGTTGACTTCTGCAGGAACACATGGAGTCAATAATTGCTGTATTTTCTTTTGATTTAATGTGTTGTTCACTAGCTATAGTAGCTGAACAAATAACAAAAATACTGAAAGGTTATACTCTTAAAAATAGAGCATTTAAAAATAAATAACATATGATATACACAACACCAAGTATGTAAATAGCTTGCAACTAAGAAGTTACATTGTATAGTAATAACACACAATTTGAAAGGAGGATGAAAGGCCATACCTCATATGTTAAAGTACCCCCAGAAGAACTGGGCTGCCGAAGTGTAACATTTGAAATGGTACCATTTGCAGAAAGTATGCAAATAGCTCGAGACCCTTGTTGAGAGAATGACATGATCTTCATCGTAACATCCTACGACAACCAGAAGAAATATCAGAAATCAGGTCAAGAACAACATAGATCAAAGCACTAAGTCTTGGACATGCAAACTCATCCTTAACAAATCTTGAGATGAAAACTTCCATTATCGATTAGGAATAGTTGGCATGAGATTGCTGTAGTGACGTGAAAATTTGTTTCACATAATTTTTCAATGCATACCTCGCCAGCATGGACAGTGAGGACATGAGGTGTAAAGTTTGCACCAACAGAGTATGCAATTTTCTCACCTACAAAAGAATTAATAACCTTCAGCGAATCGAAAATAAAACAAACAAATAAATTCTCATCTAATGTATATAATACCCATAACCATGAAAATGACAAAGCATGGAGATGTTAGATGATTATTGATTAGAATAGATGGGAAAATGAACAAAGCCTGGAAATTGTTGCCTAGTTCACCACCAGAAAGAGGCAACCCTAGCTAATTTGATGAACTTGAGAAGGAAATAAATAAAAAGCTAATGAATAACTACTAATGATTTAAAATTTGTAGAAACGAACCCCATTAATTTTATAACAAAGGTCATAGTTTATGCCTTAGGGCCGCTCAAAAACCATTCCGTGACTAGACTGCCCATAATCCTCAGTTGCCCTTGAACCAAATATGAGATTTCTTTCTACAGTGGTTAAGGTCAAAACTTGCCCAGAAAATATTAATTTATAACCCGAACCGTATAAACCCAGTGTTTGTGTGCATAATTCTCATGCCCAGATGGAGTTTAAACTCTTGCAAGCCAACCCATATCATTTTCTTCCACCACATTTTCTGCTTGTGCTGCCTTTATTTTTCTCTTTCTTCCTTATCTTGTGCAGCTTAGCCAGGTCTTTCCACAGAACCCCACCAGAGCCAGCAGGTTTTTAAGAGATAATCACGTAATTAGACAAAGTCCAATCCAGGCACGTCACCCCATTAGTGGACTCTACCTATTGAACAAGCTGGCACCTTCAATCATTCTCATCCTGTTTCCTCGTAAGCTTTAGCTATCTTCCCTCACAAAAAGGCAAAGGACTAGTATAATATAATTGTAGGCAGCCAGCAGAAAAACTCCACATCTTCACCACATATACCATTTGCTTCCAGATCTGACAGGGAATCTGATACAAAAAGGGTCCACTCCCACACCAAATCCAACAAACATTCCCTCAAAATCGTACTCTAAAAACGCAAATCCAATTCCAAAATTCAATCTTTTCACCGCCGGCACAAGCCTTAAACGATTTTGTACCAAAATTTACTCACAGCAATAAACACAAGCCCTTCAAAGCTACCATAACAGATCATGATCATCCCAAATGTAACAGTAAAAACGGTAACCAACAATAACTGAAAGTCAAAAAATTTTCAAAGCTTATAAATTTTAAAAGGGTCTTAGATCCTAGAACACTACATATGAGAGTCGTTTTATTACCTGAGCTCTCAAAAACGTCATACTTGTGAGACTTCTTGACTGAGTCAACGGGCCGCCCTCTGCCCCTTTTCCAGGCCGAGAACTCTCCTGTGAGCGGAATCGAAGACGAAATCGGCATCGGCGACAATGCCGACGAGACGGTCTTGTCAGGTCCGTACTTCCTAGGCCTGCCCCTCTTCTTCTTCACTTCCGTACCGGTCAAGGCCAAGCTCATCGGCGAGGCCGTTGCAGCTGCTGCCATTGTGGGACCCCCAGATGGGCTGGGGTTTTCATTTCTCGGGGCAATTCTGTAGGTATCTGGAGCTTCTTCACCGCTCACTGCTACCCCAGAAACCAAGTTGTCTTTCTCCTCCATATTTGTATGTAACTTTCAGATAACAAAACCCTAGTAAGCTTAAACCCTACAAACTCTTACAAATTTAGAACCTACCCATTAAAGCCCTCAACTTTAGGAAGCAAGAATACCTAGAAAATGTGATATCTAAGGACAAAAAAAGTTGATTGAAATAAAACACAAGAACCCAGAAGATTTTCTGTGAAACTGAGCTAGAAAATTCCAACTTTTCAAGGAAAATTTGGAACTCTAGAAACAAAAACTCGTCTTTAAATGCTGAAAGCTAGAGAGCCCAGCGTTGCAACTCCTCCAGCTCTGAGGTTTGTCTCCACCATTGTAGAGAAAGCACAGAGCTTCAATGGCAAGAAACTGAATTTCAGTAAAAAAAATTGTAAACAACTTCCCAGAATTACAAAGAACTAGAAGCACAAATTCTTCTTGTGATTTCAGAAATACTTCGAAGAAATGTAAATTTAGGGTTTTGCAGGAAAAGGAGGAGAAATAAATAAACTATTAAAATTGGAAAATTATAATTAAAAAATAAATTGTATATTTAAATATTAATGAATTTGATTAAAATTTAATATTCTAATTGCATATTCAAAGTATAAATTTTAGTTAAGAAATTGGTTCGCGTCCGTCTCGGAAATTTAATAAAGGCGATTTAATAAATGGACAATGATACTGAATTTGAATATTTAAAAAAACAATCAAGTTTAGTTTGAGAAAAGAAAAGGGCTTTTCTATTTTATATTACCTTTTATTTATTTAAAGTTGTATAAAGAAATATATATCAAAGCTGTAAAGCTAACGTTAGAGCTATGCCAATTTTCCAACTACTGACAACTCCTTTGTCTTTTCAGAAAATTAAAGTTGACTAGATCATTTTAATTTGAACTAAACGCCCTTTTAGTTTGAGGTATCTACTGTTAATGCCACTGTAAAATAACATGCCCTTCAAAAAAATAAATATGAAAATGGAAGGCTTATGAATTTGTTAGTGATAGATTACCAGAAAAAGAATCCACCACTAGAAGAAAGGAGATTGTTTACCCAGAAAAGGAAAAAACAAAACAAACTCAAAACTTGTGCTTGCTGCTTGTATTGTTTAGCATTTTATGATTGGAAAGAGATCACGCTTCTAGCCAGAGAAGATCTGTCTGAAGAAAGCTAACAGATCCAATATTTGGTTGATATATAAATAATGCAGATGATCTCAGAGAAAGCTCATGAAATCTAAAGAGCATAGGTAAAGCAACAAGTAAACCTTGTTCACAGCAAACCACATCACGCAGACAGTCTTCTTAAACCAATCAATCAATTTCCATAGATAAATTGGAACAAAGGAGCACAGAAAACTTAATGATGATCACATTGATTAATCAAGAGGGAACTGGTTCAGACAACTTAGTCCACGTTCACTGGTCGTAGACTATGTACACCAGATCGGGGAAGCCAATTACAATTGACTTGAAAATTAGAAAACCAAAACACAAAAGGAAAAAAGAAATGCTAAAACAACACTTAATTCAAGTTCACCAGAAATTAACTAATCTATCAAACTTGTATCATGGACTTGATATGTGCTTTTGGGAGCACAAAACCAGCTCTTCTTTCCTCAAAAGAGTATTCAATCTCTTCAGGGATTTCTTCGACTACATTGGCAGCAAAAGGAATTGGTGGATAAGCCGGGGTCATAGCTGTCTGCATGGGTACTGACACCGTTGATGGCGTCGTTGGCACAAAAATTGGCATCACCTTGGGAGTCTTATTCTCTTCATCTGCAAGATTGGTAGACTTCAAAGGAGTAGTTATTGCACCATTTTCAGTTGGAATAGAAATGGGTGAGAAGGGTTTCCGCATTGTGGGTGTCTCCACTTCAGAAGCATTTGTGGCACCAAAAGAGTGCTTTTTAACAGGAAGACCAGCAACATCCAAGCCTCTCCTGCCTGCATAAACAGAGAAAAAGATAAAGACATATAATTTTATTGTTTAGAAAACTTTTATGTTGTGTCTGGATGGCAATGTACACTAGACAGCAACAGAGATGGTGTTCCAGTGTCATGCCTCATTTTTTGTTTAAAATGAAATCACTGTGTTTAAGTTTTGTGTACAGCAACAGATGCTTCTGGAACACCGACCAACGAAGAATAAAACAAACATGTTTCTAGGTACTACTAGCAGAGTCCTCCCCTGCAAGGAAATAGAGGGTGAATAACCTTCGAAACTACTAGAATACTATGTTCAATCTTCTCATTTGTCAACCAAACACAAATGAGAACAATTGAAGAAGAGATTTACCTGAGGACAAAGCTGAAAAGCCATCATCCAGATAATTACTTAATTGCTCATTCTGGTGGATTCGGTCAGCCTTCCTTGGGGTTGGACGTGAATGAGGAGTAGCTTTGATCGAGTGAAGTGGATCAGGTTTAGGAGCTTGCATCGAAAGTCTTCTATTACTTGCACCTCCAGTTGACATTCTGGGAGCTTTCTTTACACTCTGAGGTTTGGAAGGACTTGGTTTTGACCCATAAAGTGCCTCTTGTTCAGCTATGAGCTGACCCTGAATTTTTTTCTGGTCCTGAAATGGAGATTTAATTGTTAAAAAGATTATCTTACTCAATCTTATTCAATAAGAAAGAACCACGATATGGATGCATGGTCAAACGAAGTCCATCAATGAGTAAAATGAAGATGTTCAAGTGAAACTACAGAACCATACCCGCTGCCTTCGGCGTTCTTGCTCCTTCTCCTCACGTAAAATAGTATACTCTTCAAGCATGGAAAGAAGAGGGATCTGAACAGAGGTATATAACAAGAAAAATTGTGAATTTGCATATATGAAAACAAACAAAATAAACTTAAGCTGGAATACCTCCTAGAGAATTCAGAAATACAAGGAAAGTAACTTACACCATCATATGTGAAATCAATGCCTCTCTCCTTCTCCCATGCTATGGTTTTTGAAGCCAATGCATCCACCATTGCTGTATAAACACATATGGGAAGCAAACCATAAGGAGGAGGGGGGATGAAGAAGAAGAACTTATGAACAAAAACAGCAGAAAAAATAACTGAGACCAGCAGACATAAAAAAAAACTTCTACTACTGGAGAAACTCAAGCACTTAAAAAGGATCAGTTAAATTCCAACTAGCCAATGTAACTGAGACCAGCATAAATATAAATCAAAATTATATTCTTGAATTTTAATGGGTTCCGTAACAGTCAGCATTATTAACCAAGGGTGCCATTCTACAAAATGTGGTCTGTACCTGGAAGTTTATTAACCAGAGCACGTGCTTTCTCAGCACGTTTAAGAGTAAGATGAGCTCCTCTTCCAGCATTGTATCGGTTTTCGTCCTAAATGACCACAGAATAGGACAAGTAAGCAAAGGGATATGAATGTGATGGAATAATCAACATGTAAAATTATGGAAACAACTAACCCTGTTATACTCCTCGAGCCAGCACTCCTCATCACACGCAAACAACCATTTGTCAACTTTTTCAAGTATTTCTTTCCTGCTAAAAGCTTCCTCTTTAACCTTTGCAACCTGAAGCTCAATTTGATCGAGGACACAAGCAGGGTCCACATCTCCTGCAAACGTAAGAATGAGGCAGACATTCAAAGACAAATGCGTAGGTATTTTCTGTTACAATGTGATATGCTATTAAGAATTTAAAATGTACCTGAATCTATAGCTTCAATGACGTAATCAATTGCGCTATCTGCTTCTAGGACCATATGTGTCTTTCTACAGATTTCCTCTAGCTCAGACCTCTTCTTAAGAACAAGCTCTTTCATTTTACTTGATTTCAACTCTTCCAACCGAGACACTTCTGCCTCAACCTGCACAATACATTTAGTCTACGTGAGTCCTTGAGAAACATGCTGATCCAAATTTTGAAAAATACAGAATTATTTTCAAAGACTCACGTAATTGATGAAGTCCACAGAGAGTGTATTCGGTTCAGTTATCTCATGTTCTGAAGCAGCAATATTACAGGTTATATTCTGAAACATCTGTTGCTCCTCAATTGGCGTATCCATCAAGTTCCATAGCTCTAACATGGTAGATGCAAGATCTTGAAGCTGTCAAAGATTAGAAGTTCACTAAGATCATTAAGTTAAACGCATAAAACTTTGACTAGAAACTAAAAATTGACTGACAACATTCTTTACCCTCTGCATTCTCTGTAGTTTAACCTCCCGTAATTTTTGTATTGCAGCAGCCAGCCGCTCAATTGTATCATTACTTATATTCTTGCATCCTTCTGAATCATCTAAACTGGGATGAACCTCACTACTTGTCTGCTTGAAATCCATACCCAGAACTAAGCAAAGTGAGTTCAATGTACACAGGTGGTCCTGTATCTGCTTCAGCCGATCACTCTGCAAAAGAAGAAAGAACAGATAAATGAGGAAGGGCATCTAAGAATACAACATTTGATTATGATGACATGCAGACAGAGGGAAAAAAAAACACTCAACCTTCTCAGTTTGGAGTGCATGCAGCTGTCTGTGCAATTCTTCAAGCCTTCTTAATGACAAATCAGTTTCATCAACAACCGTCTTAGAAGAACTATACTCTGTGCTCCCATTAATCTCACTTGAAATAATTTGTATCTCCTCTAGAACTTCCAGAAAGTTATTTTTTCTGTCCAATTTTCTTTTCTTCATCTCCTCCAGCTGTGGAACTATTTTGCTGAGCTCTTCCTTCAAGCTTCCAGCATTTTGATCAGACTGGAATGACAAAGAAAATCGTAAATAATGCTGAGTTTAAATTAGATGTCTACTAAACAATAGTCCTCTCAAGCTCAAGTGAAATAGGACATTTGAATTAGATGTCTACTAAACAATCACACCTTTTTTCTTTAAACATTGAAATTGTGCATATAGGGTAGCAACATTTAGTCATTCATCTTTTCAAAGATCACCATTCAGGTCAAAGTTTTAACATCAAATTATAATTCTATTGCCCATTGTTTAATGCCATTTGGAAAGAAATCGACGCCACTATGGCTCCTGACCTGTCTAATATGTACTGGTCGCTCCCCCATTGCAGAACAGATTGCTGCTAGTTCTGCTTCAGAATCAGCAATTGCTTGCCTTAGCTGTGCCCTACACCGATTTGCCTGATCTACCTTTCTTCTGTATACTTCTAGACACTCCTGCTCAAGCTCAAGCAACATCTTATCCCTGTCTTTGTCAGACTCCCCAACTTCGTTCCAAATTATCTACATTGTTAGAAACAAGAAAGAAAATGAGTTTAGTAATTTTGTGTACTTCAACTTATCATATACAGGAAGCTAGACCAATTTCCTTTTATATTCACAGATTCGTGAGATACCTGGAGTTCATATAAAAGTGATCCACATGTTGTTTCCATTTGCAGAAGCTGCTCACTTTGGAGATTAGACATATTGAAGAAGTTATACCTGCCACAAACAATTTCCACATTTAAACCCTAATTATATGCATTGCGTAAATCGACCATCAAATACTAAAAGTTATCTTCCTGTTCTGTGATTTATCAAATAAAATTACAAAATTTTCTGTTCAAACATTGATACTCTCAGCTCTTTCTCATTCCCACCCAATATGGCTTACCATCTAAGCCAATTAAATTCAACTCAAATACTCAGACATTTCAGGCAAATGAAATATGGAAAGCTCTAAATGGCAACTAAACCCTAGATTCCTCAAAGCCCAACCACAAATTTTAGAATTTCAGGTTTCTCACCAAAACTTAGGAGAAATTCCATATCCGGTCGGAATCACCCCAAATTCTGACTTCGAAAGGAAAATTATATTTTCCAAAAATATTTCCCATGCAATTTAGCTCAAAGAAATTGAATTGAAAACATCATTCAGATCACAAGCCGGAAATCAACTAGAAGCATTCCGTTAGGCAGTAAAGAAAGCTGATGAAAAATTTTCAACAACAAAATATTTTATCATTCAGAATATCGATACCCTCCCCAAGGAAAATGTTTTTTTTGTTGGTCCAAAAAGGAAACAGAAAATTCAAAAACTATAAACTTGGATGTTTCTGTTACTTCCGTGCTTCTTTCTTGAGAACGAGAAGGGGGAATTGGGAAAAAAAAAGGGAAGAAAATAATGAAAATGGGACGAATAAGATCCAGAGGCAAACCTGAGAGAGCGAATTAACGAACGTTAATGATCTGCTGTACGGATTTTCTTGCTACAGCAGACGCTGGTGATTTTGAGATTTTCCTGAGAAAGAGAAAACGTGGGCTTCGCTTTTCTTTTCTTGGAAAGCTTGGGAAAAAAGTAGGAATTGGGGTTTGAATTTTGATGGAGAAATATGGATGGAGAGCCTGGAGATGTATTGTGTAACTGAAATGTGAAATCTTTAGAGAGAGAGAGAAAGAGTAGTAGCCGTTTGAAGGAAAAAAGAGGACCGTTGAAGAGGGAGAGCGCTTGTTAAGGATTTGTTTTTTAATGATCTCCAGGAAGCAGCAGGTACGCACCAACGGCATTTGAATTTCAAATCCTCACAAGATGAGTTGGATTTGCTGCAGTGGATTAATGGTTGCTCTCATCTATGCATCCAATAGTATTTCGCCATGTCAGCAGAAAGTCAACTTCTGTGCCCCCCCTTCTTTTCTAATTTGCAACGATTGCATGGAAATGAAATTTAATTTCTCACCAAAAAAGAAAAAGAAAAGTATAGTATTATTTGAGATCTATCAAGTTCTGAACTTCTGATATTTCCAAAATATTCTAAACTCTCCATCTTATTACAAATTTGGAATTCTTTTTAATTGCTAAATTTTAATGTTTATTGAATCAATGGAATTGATCAATATGCCAATAAATGTAGAATTAAATATTTGTTTTACATATTTTATTTTAATTCCTCCATGAAAATAAAAAAATTATAGCTCCATAATTAGCGCGCACAAATATATTTTTTTTCCCATGATGAAAACCATATTTTGATAAATGTGAGTTAAACTAGTTGGCCGGGATGGTGAACACGAAATTGTTGGTGGAGAAAACAAAGCATAAATCTACATGATTCAAAGCTTAAAAGCATATAGAAACACATATAGAGAGCTTATCAAAACTCTGCTCAGGTTGAGACTTAAAAGTTGCCAAAACCATCTTATATTTCACACAACA
The DNA here is from genome assembly GCF_000346465.2 of Prunus persica. Taxonomy (NCBI): domain Eukaryota; kingdom Viridiplantae; phylum Streptophyta; class Magnoliopsida; order Rosales; family Rosaceae; genus Prunus; species Prunus persica. Next base: position 28,068,186 of record NC_034010.1, read on the forward strand.
GTTGTATTTTACAACACAAACAAGGACTTTCTACAGTACATAACCATTTTGATAACTATACTAAAATTCTGTTAAAGTACATACTTAGCCGCTAATCCTCCCATCTGTTACAATAGATAACATCTACAAGCTATTTAAAAGAATAAAAAAATGTTATTATTTAAGCTTGGCCCCAATCTGGACATAAGATAAATATCACTGACCAGTTACCTTTCCACTTTGAGAACACAAGGCACATTATATATCTCATGTGGAAGAGTTGTTGCTGCCCTCATATTCTCTCCTTATGATTTCAAGCACAAATTCGTTCCATGTATCAACCGGACCTGGCATGCACCAGTGTAAGCAATCCTGCGGTGGAGGCCTTCCATCAGGGCCACGTTGTGTTTTCTTATTCGGGTCCGGGCTTCTGTAAGGGCCCGGATGCCCGTCATGGCGGTACTCAAAAGGTTTAGTGATATCCATCAATTTCAACTTCGATTTGTTTGTCACTCCTTTCTCAATTGCACGGTTAAAACCCATAATCTGTTTTTGGTGCATTATATTTGTGAAGCCATTTTCCACTACTTCACCAATTGCAAGAGGCCTTACCTTCCCCGTGCATGATCCGCCCGTATTCCAAGCCCCACCCTCATAATGGTCAGGTGAATAGGAACGAACAATGGCAATCCCTGTATAGTTTGGATGTGTTGCAACAGCCCTGAGAATTGTCTCAACGGATATTCCAAATGCATCAATATTGTTGATCTTCATAGGCCTGGATTTGTCTGGCCACCACAACTGCCCTCCCACAATCTCATTGTTGAAGACATAGACAGACTGCTTGGCAAACCAATGGCCAGAAGAGAAAATAATCACATCAAACTGTGGGATGAGATCCATGAAGCGGTCATCAGGGGCATCAAGGTGGAGCTTCGCCACACCCTCTGGAGCAAAATCAAATGCCTCAGATGTTTGCTTGACAAGCCACGAGGACCAAATCCGGACTACAAACGTAGATGTCGACTTGAAGAAAAATCGTTGCATTCTCTTGTTGCCCCGATTTTTTGGAACGTCTACCTGAAAGCACCACACCAAGATGTAAGAACCACCATGAAGTTACGTAGAGGTATATAATACTAGCAGGGTTAGCAATCATGAGTTGTGAACAAGTCAGCCAAGTCAAGGTCAGGCATGGACTAAGCTACTAAATTAGGGACATGCAAATACAAACATGATAACAGTCTTATTATAAGAGAAGTTGAGCTGAAAAGCCTGTGTTTCAAAGTGCAAAGAAGAAGGGAAAAAAATTGAAAATTCCAGAATGAGAACGCATTAAAACAAGAATAATGAGAATGGACTGAAATATTGGATCAACAAAGGAGAAGGACAAAATGATCAAGGCCACAAAATCTTGACCCTAAAAGGAAAGGAGCAAAAATTCCCAACAACCACTTGTTGGCAAAACCAGAGAAATACCTTGTCAATTGTACTGACAAGTACAAGCGTTCTACAAGATGTTCAATCCCTAATCAGGACGTGATTGGCTATAACATTTAATTTGAGTTTGTAGTTTAATGAGAAAAAGGTGTAGATAATTGCCTGCCAGAGAATGCACAACAATGATTCCATATGGTTTCGAGCAACTGAATCACCAATGAAAGCTATTGTCTTCCCCCTCATCAACTCTAGAAATTTCCTGGCATCAAAACGTGGCAGGTCACACTGAAGGGGCTTCCATCGCCAATTCTCATACTCCTTGTCAGGTCTCCCATTTCCCTGGCAATTTTGCATCTGTGTCAGGACAGGGCATGTATTGTTCGTATACAATGGTCCTGATGAATCATAAATCCAACTTCCACTGTATAGATCACAGCCTACATAATACCAACAAAATGTAAGTCAAAATCTTAGAAAGAAGTACTGAGAACAAAAATTCCACTTGAAATGGAATATATTAACTCAAGCCATGGAATTTGGCATTCGTTTTATAAATACAGGATATGGAACTAACTAGAGTACTGGGACTGAAAAAAAAAATGTTCTTTGAGATATTTCAAGCCAAAGTTTATAAAAAAAAAATTATATCACAACTGCAAAAGGCTAAGATTACAGGAACAAGTCAAATGTCAGCCAACGTGAAAAAATAATGAAGGAACACGAAAGCTACCTGAATCAACCGAACCACCAGTTCTTGCATTGCTGGGCAGAGGAGAAGAAGCTGGCATGCTTCCAGATTTGGAATCAGAAGGATCTGAAACAGAATCATTTGGCTCGATCTGTAAGAAGTTTGAGTTGTTGAAAAGACCTACAGAAACAGGTATTCCAGTTTCATCAATTTCTGTAACATTGGACGAACCAGAACTCGAGGACAGCTGGGGATTGGACTCATATGACAAATTCTTATCAGTTATTTTCATATTGTCATCAATCGAAGAGCCTGTTGAACCAGCAGGCACTGATGGACCAGCTGATTCTACTGATGCAACATTTTCGATAACTGATGGACCAGGTAAATTCGCCTGCAGAGCTGCTAGATCTTTGATATCTTTAGTTTCTGAAACAACCACTGAACCATCGGAACTCGTGGGAACTTGTGAATTGGAATCAGAGACAAAATCCTTATCAACCACTTTTGTATGTGCACCATCCGAACTCTCGGGAACTTCTATATTAGACTCAGATTTCACATTCTTATTGAAATTATCTACATTGTTAGGAAGGGGAGAATCGTAAGAAGTTTGACTGCCTATAGAGCTCGAATAATCCAATTTCTGCAAACTATCAACACCATAGAAATACCAGCTAACCGTGGAACCAATTGGGTAAGTCACTAAAACCCAGGAAGCAAAAAGTAGGAACAAGGCCAATCCCACCACCGAAACTACAATCCATGAAAGAGCTTTCGGATAGTGAGTCATTGAAATGGAAGCTTTGGGCGAAGCCCAAGTCATGGCTTTCCAAATCAAGTAAGTCGTGTGGAAAAAAAACAACTAAACTAGATTAGCTACCAAGGCAACCCAAAATCTTTCGTAGAAATGGCTAAAGGAACTACCCAAGTTTGAATTTTCTTTCCAAATTAAGACAAAAGCCAATAACCGAAGCTTGTCATAGCGGTTATTGGTGATCGAGCTCAGCCTCCTCCAGCAACCCTGAAAAATATATAAAACAAGAACTCAAGATTTGACATGTAATTCAGGAACCATAATGGCAAAGATGGAACTTTATAATCGAAGTAATTTCCATTACTAAAAACGAACAAATAACAATGCAATTCTTGTTTCCAAAGGGGTTTGAAGATCTAAAGAATATACCTTGATCGACACTAGAGCAACCCAAGATCTAGGAGCACTGAAAAGCACCGAAACTGATTGATTTCCAAGAAGGAAACAACAAAATGAAACCTGAAGGATTTGTTTTTCAGGTGAAATGAGATTCTGAAAGACGAATGCTTTTATGTACGGAACGTGGAAATGAAAGCAGTGCGTGAAGATCTGGGATCAGGGACTTGTAACTAAAGAATAATTATGAGAATATCAAAGCAAGGGGGATTGAGATGGGAAATGTATCTTGTTTTATTTGAGTGATTTGCGGCAGATTAAGCGACTTTCCATTCTTCTTCTTCTTTTCTGGACTTGTTTATAGTTTGGAGAATGGAAGTCGGTAGTTACCATAATGCCCCTGGCTCGGCCATGAGGAATTGTGCCTTGAGGCCGACCTCATTGTTTTTGGTGTGGCGTGGGTGGTTGAGGACGTGACAGCTTCACAGCGTTGGATGCATAAGGAGCATGATCCTCAATTTTCTCATGGATTATGAAATGTTAAACAAAATGAGAAACGATGATACGTACTGGTTTTGAATAAACTCAATCAAATTCGACAATTAATTGGGAAATGTCAACTCATTTTCGTATTACAATTTGATGGAACGCCCCATTGAATGAGATCGTTATGGCCAAATATAGAACTTGAAGGCTTACTACTTTCTTTTTTTCAAGGGAAGGCTTTATTAGTTTCTATCACTGTAACTATAAAGTCCCAAGATGGCAAGATGATAATCTTATTATTAGGTTATGGCCAAATCAATGTTTTCCTCTTTCGCAAAATAAATAAATAAATCTTTGGTTTTTGTTTTTGAGGCTCATTTGATGAAGGGAATTACCATAAACTACGTACTTAGGCTTTTTCTTAGGCTGCCGAATGCCAGCAAAACGACAACAGAATAACAATACTTGAAAACTTTGAATTTGGCCTACGCATATATATGCACATTAGTTTACTCGCCATTGACATGGGATAAATTGTAGCTGCAATTATTTTTTGTACTTTATTGACAGGGGTATACTGTAGTTGTAATTATCTTTTTGTATCCCAGTGTAATTTGTATTGGATCCTTATTTGATATGATATGAATTTAAGTGATTAGTTGCTTTTGTGGCTATTATAAAATAGTGTTTCGGCTTTTAACAATGACACTCTAACTTGGTATGTAATTATCTACGGAAAAATAAAGTGTGAAGTAACATAATTTAGTAGCACTTGAGAGAACGAGGTAGATCAACGGCTTTTATTCCCTAAAAAAATAATTTTAACTCTCAAATTGATTTACTCAGAAACTTCTCTCTCTTAAATATTTTTTATTTGGATATATTGTAACTACCAAATTAATATCTATAAAGTATAAACTAATTCAAATAGGAGGGTTCTTTTTTTTATAAAAAAAAATTTAAAAAATAAATATTATAGTCATGCGGCTATACTATTTTTACACATGGACACCTAAACGGTAGTGAGTCCTTTTTTTCATAAAGAGTATAGCCGATATACTATATAAACATAATTAAACGGTAGCGGGTACTCTATAAATATAATATTTTAGAAGTATAGGTGAGCAGATATACTATATAAATAAAATATTTTAAAAGTCTAGCCGAACAGCTATACCCTTTAAACAGCATTATCTTGATTTCTCTTTTTTAATTAATTAATTTAATAGTTATGTTTTAATTACTATTTACTTAATAAATCATTAGTATTTAAATATTTGATTAAAAATAATAATTACCATTATTAAGTAATATAATTAAAACATAATTACAGATGAAAGCAATTAAATAAGGCTATGATCTTATTTAATTATTAAAAAGAATAGGTCTCTCCCAACGAATTTTTGTCAGTATAAGATAATTTCGTTGAGAGAGGTCTAATCTGGCAAATTGCACTGGGATAGACCTGTGCTGAAGGAATTTCGTCATGAGGGGTTTTCTTGCATTAATTTTTTTTTATTATTATTACTTTTTTTATATAAATTATAAACATATAAAATTAGTTTCTTTACTTTTATTTTTTGGCCAACTTCTTTAGTTTAATATACGTAATTGAGTAATATCTTACCTTTTTCATTACTTTAATTGATAATTATGTTTAATTATTATTTCTTTAGTGAATATTTAAATATTTTACTCATTTCATAAATTAATTAATAAATAGTAATGAATTGTTTTAAATTCTTTGTGGACTTTGTTTTTAAATTTTTTTAATGCAAAGTTTGTTTGGGTAAATTCAAGTCTCAAACCAAAAACCCTAACTTCCGAAATTGTTCCAAAACCTTTCTTAAGCCTCGAACTCTAACAATACGCCTACTAAGGAGTAGATAATTTCTCTTCTTTTCCAATGTGGGACTCAGATTCATGTATGTCAATCAAACTCCAACAAGTAGTTGATTCATGTATGTCAATCAAACTCCAACAAGTAGTTGATATTATCGAATCATGTTGTGACTTGGATTTAAGTTTTGAGGCTAAAATCCATTTTGGAATGCTAAAATATTTGGATACTAAAACGAAATTTCTAGGATTTTTATTAAAATATTTAATACTAATTATTCACTAAAGAAATAATGATTAAAACATAATTACTAAAGAAAGTATTTAAATAAGGATAAGATATTATTTACTTAATAAAAAACAAAATTTTAAAAAGGATATTTTAAGAGTATGGCCGTTCGGCTATACTTTTATGTTTAAAAAGTATGGCCGCGCGGCTGGACTCTATAAGTAGAATATTTTAGTAGTACAGCCGCGCGGCTATGCTCTATAAATAGTATTTTTTTAACAGTATAGCCGCTTGGCTATACCTTTCAAATAGAATGTTTGAACGGTATAGCCGCCCGGCTATACTTTATGAATATAATATTTTAACAGTACAGGCTCACGACTATACCCTTTAAATAGAATTATCTAATTTTTCTTTTGTAATTACTTTATTTAGTAGTTATGTTAAGTGAATAATTAGTATAGTCGGATGGCTATACTCTATGAATAGAATATTTTAAAGGTACATCCTCGCGGCTATACCCTATAAATAGCATTATCTTGATTTCTCCTTTTTAATTACTTTATTTAGTAGTTATGTTTTAATTACTATTTACATAGTGAATAACTAGTCTCTCCACACGTGCTTTCGGACCTACGAGAGGTTTTTTTAACCAAAATTTAAATTTACTTTAGAATTAAAAAAGATAATGGGTAGTTGTGTTCCATAAAAACAGGATCAATTATTTGATTTTTTTTTGAATTTAAATTTTTTTAAATATGAAAATTTACCATATTATCCTCATTTAATTAATAATTTCAATTCTAAATATTTGCATTAACCAAGGGCATTTTCTGGTATTTAGAATGTTTCACCATTTTCTGCCTTTTGCTTTATATATACTAGCCTCCCTGCACGCGCTTCCGCGCGTGCGAGAGGCTTTTTTTTAATCACGCGCGCGACTTACATAGTTTGACAAATATTTTTCCGCAATTGTATTTATATAGATGTCCGTTTCAATAGTTTCATATTTTAATCGTGTGAGTCTGATGCATGATCGTCTTAAAAGTTTTCCTTTTATCGCCCATATTTTTCTAGACGTCCGTCTTAACAGTTTACATGCTATAAAATAAAAAAAGAAACTGTTAAGATAGACGTATAGAAAAATACGGGTGGTAAAGGAAAAATTTTAAAACGGCGATTTATCACATGCGTGCGCTTAAAATATGAAATTGTTGAAACGGACATCTATATAAATACAATTGCGAAAAATATTTGTCAAACTATGTAAGTCGCGTGTAGCGCGTGATTAAAAAAAAGCCTCTCGCATGCATGTGATTATCATAGTTGATCATATTGAAAAGAATTTAAAACAAATGCAAGAACTAATTTAAATTCCTCTTTGTATTTATTGATAACAATTATCATTGTTAACCATTGAACCGAATTTGGAACAGATGTAATTGAATAAGTCTTTATTTAAAACAAAACTCGTTACACCAAAATATAGTAATTGAAGCTAGTATTGCAATGTTGGCCAACAAAAAAAAAAAAAAAAAGAAGCTAGTATTGCAACCATTGAAAAAGGAAAAGAATAAACAAAAAATTCATGACAATTAAAATCCTTTTAGCTACTGCTTGTACATAAACCTCCTCCGGCAGCACTTTTATGCCCTCCTGCTACTATCTTCTTTGGTAGCCTCATGCAGCAAATTGGATCTGCATTTATCTTATTTTTTTTAAAAAAAAACAACAAAAAAAAACTTAATATGAAGCAAGATATTAAGAATACTAAAACAATCCATCAAAACAATAGACTTATGTTTCGGAATAAGTCTATCGCAGCTTGTCATTATGGGTGTGTTATTATCAGCTTCACCACGCCCTTCAAATACTAAAACAGATTAGCCCTACAAGTGTTTGGTTTATTCAAAGCCAACAACTTTAAAGTTACATATATGACATTCCTGGATAAAGCAACTGCCATAAATGAGAGATGACATTCTTCACAAACTTTAATTTTCACCAAAACTTATAGCATCCATATAAACATCATTAGGGACAAAAGCAGTTTTCAGAAATCAAATTACAGAGTTTATATAAATTTTGACAGGAAGAATGAGAAAAGCTCACAGTGTAATTGCCACCACAGAAAATTATGTCCCTTCTAGCATCCATATGAAATAACCTAATAGAAACATTGAGAAATCGCCCAATTAGTACATAGAAACACAGAATTTAAAGCTAGAAACATAGTTTCTTTTGCATCACGACACCTTCACCTAAAGCGAACACACAGCCACACAATTGTTTAAACCAAACTATAAACTTGCAATTTCCTTTTAACATGGCCAAAATACCCACACCTCCATCTGCATCTCCACCACTCTATCACCCTAAACACTAAAACCACAATAAAATGCATTCTACCAACGAAAAATAAAACCCATTAAAAAATGCCAGATTCCGGCAGCTGACCTGAAATTGGGATTTGTTATACAGAAGCAATTCAATTACTGAAAGCGAAAAAAGACAAATATGTCACTCAAAATAAAAAACAAAAAAACAAAGGTATGAATAAGGTACCTTTGGACTTGTCCATGAAGAAGAGCGACTTTGGTTCACTGCTCGAAGAAGTCATGATCAGTGCTTATCACTCACCATGATGCTTCCCTTTTGTTTTGCTTTCATGTTATTCTTGAACTCCCTCCAACTCTGATCCTCATTTTGCTTTTAATTCCTGTATAATAAATAATCCCTTGAGAAAAAAAGAAGAAGAAAAAATCAAAGCATAATCTTATTCGTAACATAAAAAATCGAAGTTGATGCCTGAACTGGACATTTTACATCAATATGAGACTGAATCTGGATCTAGAATGACCTGGACACTTGACAAAAAATAAACACAAAGAAAGAAGAAACTAATAATGATAGTGTAAACAAATAACAAATGTAAACCAACACCCAATTCCAGTCAGAAACAACCCAAAAGTATCCTAAAGGGTGATTTGTTTGCTTTATGTTTCCTTTGTCACCTGCATCTTCCAGAAAGACAAAAATAGAAATCGTGGATTCTCACTAACACATGAACGTGGAGAAATAAAGCCATGGCTTTGTTAGGCACATTTGGAGGCCCAAATTATCAGCCGAAAACAGAACACCTAGTCACAGTAGAGCCAATATTAAAATGTCTAAATTTTTTTTGTTGGGGGGGAGGGGAAGGGATTGTATAATAATGGACAACTTTTGAAAGAACCCAGTAGGAAAAAATCATCTTCCAACTAAACTAATGTATGCTGATGGGAAACTTAAAATACAAAATATAACGAAATGAAGAATCATTAACCTTAAATATAGTTTCCTCTGCGTCTTCTGGAACCATTATGCGTCAGAGAGTGCGAGGTGAGAGGCGATTCCATCTGTTGAGATAAAATTCCAAAGACTTTTTAATTTCATAAGTCAAACACATAAATAATTACAAACACAAACACAGACCTAGACCCTAGCCAAAGTTTCAGTCAATCAAACATAAATTAGGGATAGCTTTGTGTGAGAGAGAGATTCGTACCATTTAAAGAATTGATGCTCTGCATATTGAAGATTAATAAACAGAAAGCATGGAACCGGAGTCATTGAAGCAATTCTGGACTTTGAGTTCTTGAACTAATGACTGGACCCTGAAATTTGAAGAAGAAGAAGATGAGAGCGTAAAAAAACTTAAAGGAATTGCTGCCCTATATGGATTAAAACTAAAGAGAAAGAGAAATGGTTATAAGATAACTAAAACTAAATTTTTTATTTTTTTCATTTGATCCCTTTTCTCAGAAACCATACAATAATAAAAAGGCGGCCAAAAACATAATAGTGAAATCAAACTTAGACACATCGTTGAGTTTTAAAATTTATTCCCCACTCCACTGATTCCAACAGTTTTCTCAAACTTCGGTTCTGTTGAAAAGGTCTCAAGCATGCAAAGCACAGGGTGAGAGGCTAATATACATATAACATGAATCCTAGGAAGAAATACTTAAGTTTTGTGCAAGCCTAAACACATGAACACTTGACCGTACTTGGCATCTTGAAGCATCGCATACTCGTACATGAAACTATTATTCAAAAAGTCAATATAACAAAGAAAAAGAACTAAAAAGACAAAATTTCACCAACACTAAAAAATCTTACAAATTGATACAACGTACAAATCTCTTCACTGTTCTCACTTCTAATTTCATTTTCACCCTCATTATGGAATTGTTGCGTTCATTGAAATTAGTTTTATTATAAAGAACTAAGCTTTTCTAATTTCTGTTCATTTCCCAATTCTTATTTACAAAGCTAAATTAGATAATACAAAATAAAACCGACCAACAAAGTGTTCAAACTAAAATCAACTTTGGCATTTTAGCAAACACTTGGAATGCTAAGCTGAATATATGCAAGTGAATAATCCAACTAAACCCTTACAGAGGAAACAGTTCAAATATGAAAGAAGCAGAGGCAGGGCGTCATATTACCTGAGACTGAGGGTTGGTGATGCGAGATGGACCGTCTGATTTAGAATCTGAGTAAACGTCGATCGGTTTTAACAGCATCATACCATAATTTTCTTGCCTCTCTCATACACTGCAACATCTTACAAATACTGAAAATTCACAAAAAGAAAAAATGAAAATAAGCACACAAAATCATACCATAATTTTATACCAATTTTCTGGAATAAACACAGGCAAAGAGAAAATCAGCCACACAAAGACATGAACTACCAGATTGATGAGCACACTGGGGGTTCCAATATTGATTGCTTCAGCTCTTTTTCCTTCAATCTTCCTCCCTGTAACAACAAACCAAACTCAATTTATGATTTACTTCTCAATTTTCGACATCACAAATGAAGAAACGAACCTAGAAAAAATAAATAAAAACCTCAAACCTTTTTATGCCGTGAGTAGATGAGGATTCTTGCTCTGCGAAACATGGGAGGGGAGGAAATGCGTTTCCAAGTTTGAGGGCCATGGTGGGTTTTGGATGGTTTCAGTTTTGCTTTCATCTTTTTTGAATAGAACGTGCCAGAAGAAACTGATAGGAAGAGCAACTGCTCTGGAGTGGGGTCTGTTAAACTTTTTTCTTTTCTTTTTAATTTTTTTAAAGTTCTTCATAATTGTTCTTTTACAATTATACCCTACTTTAATTATAATTGGTGCGTATTAAAATTTTAGTGTATCAAAGATATTTTCAGAATTTTGAATGTTTTATCATTATCTTCCTTTTGCTATATATATATACTAATCTTTAAATTTATTTTAGAATTAAAAAAGATAATGGGTAGTTGTGTTTCTTAAAAATAGGATTCATTATCTGCTTTTTCTTTTTTCTTTTTTAAAAAAATATATGAAAAAGTGTGAATTTACCTCATTATCCTCATTTAATTAATAATTTGAATTCTTAATGTTTGCATTAACCAAGGGCATTTTTTGGTATTTTGAATGTTTCACCATTCTCTGCCTTTTGCTTTATATATATAGACTAGCCCATTAGCTTGGTTTTATTTTTTATTTTATTTTTAGAATTAAGAAAAGATAACATGGGTAGTTATGTTCCATAAAAGTAGGACCTATTATATGATTTTGTTTTTAATTTTAATTTGTTTAATATAAAAAATATGAATTTACCATATTATCCTCATTTAATTAATAATTTCAATTCTTAATGTTTGAATTAACTAAAGGTATGTTATAGTATTTTGAATGTTTTACCATTCTCTGCATTTTGCTTTATATATACTAGCCTCTCTGCACGCGCTTCCGCGCATGCGAGAGGTTTTTTTTTTAAAAAATTTAAATTTATTTTAGAATTAAAAAAGATAATGGATATTTGTGTTCCATAAAAATAGGACCCATTATCTGAATTTTTTTTTAATTTTAATTTTTTTAATACGAAAAATTATGAATTTACCATATTATCCTCATTTAATTAATAATTTCAATTCTTAATGTTTGCATTAACCAAGGGCATTTTCTGGTATTTTGAATGTTTCACCATTCTTTGCCTTTTGCTTTATATATATAGATATAGATATAAAGATTAGTATTTAAAGATTTGATTAAAAATAATAATTACCATTTATTAAGTAATATAATTATTCACTAAATAAATAATAATTAAAACATAATGACAAATGAAAGTAATTAAATAAGGCTAGGATCTTATTTAATTACTAAAAATAAAAATTTAAATAAAAATTTATTGGACCTAAAGATACTAAACTTATATTTATTTTATTTAAAATCTGTTTCTAAAAAATTTCGTCGGTACAGTCTATCCCATCAAAATTTGCCGGATTAGGTCTCTCCCAAAGAATTTTCATCGGCACAGGTTATGTTTGTCGGTAGAGGTCTAATCTAGCAAATTGTGCATAGATAGACCTGTGCCGACGAAATTTTGTCGGAAAAGATTTTTTTGCTTTTTTTATTTATAAAAATTATTATTTATTATTTATAAATTTTAAATTTTAAACATATAAAATTAAGTTCTTTACTTTATTTTGTGCCCAGCTTCTTTAGTTTAATATATGTAATTGAGTAATATCTTAGCCTTTTTTATTACTTTAATTGGTGATTATGTTTAATTATTATTTCTTTATTGAATATATTTAAATATTTTACTCATTTAATAAATTACTTTAATAAATAGTAATTAATTATTTTAAATTATATTGTGGACTTTGTTTTAAATTTTTTTTATACAAAGTTAGTTTTCAAGTCTCGAACCAAAAATCCTAACTTCCAAAATTGTTCCAAAACCTTTCTCAAGCCTCGAACCCTAACCATAAGCCTACTAAGGAGTAGATACTTTCTATTATTTTCCAATGTGGGACTCAAGTTCATGTATGTCAATCAAACTCCAACAAGTAGTTGATATTATCGAATCACATTGTGACTTGGATTTAAGTTTCGAGACTAAAATCCATTTTTGGAATGCTAAAATATTTGGGTACTAAAACTAAGATTTTTATTAAAATATTTAATACTAATTATGCACTAAAGAAATAACAATTAAAATGTAATTACTAATGAAAGTATTTAAATAAGAATAAGATATTATTTACTTAATAAAAAAGGATATTTTAAGAGTACAACCGTCCGACTATACTGCAACGCCATAAATTGAATATTTTAGCAGTATAGCCGCCTGGATATACTATATAAATAGTATTTTGTAAGTATTTTTAAAAATTGACTGCAATCCAAACTGGCCCTCTCTTCTCTCAAACGTTCCATTTTATGGTCGTAAATCTTCATTTTTGTTGGGATCCAACGTCCTCCCGCCAACGCAGATTTATCCCAAAAGGTTTAAGCTCCCACTCTCAGAACACTCACTCTATGCCGCTCTAAAACCCTAAACCTCCCTCCAGAGCTCCTCGAGTCTTTCTCCTCTCTCGCTCTAGAATTCAAAACCCTAGGGTTCTCACACACCAGCCTTCTCCGAAAATGAGCTTCGCGGCATACAAGATGATGCACTGGCCGACGGGCATTGAGAACTGTGCATCGGGGTTCATCTCTCACTCACGCTCCGACTTCGTGCCTCGAATTCCTCCGATTCAGACGGAGGACCTCGAGTCTGAATGGCCCACCTCGCGCCGAGAAATCGGCCCCATTCCAGACCTCGTCGTCACCGCCGGGAATGTCCTTGAAGTGTACGTCGTCAGAGTTCAAGAGGAAGATGGCACCAGAGGCCCTAGGGCTTCAGGAGAACCCAAACGTGGTGGTCTCATGGACGGCGTCTCTGGGGCTTCGCTTGAGCTCGTTTGCCATTACAGGTCTGTTGCCTTAATTAAACCTCGCTTTACTGTTTCTTCCACTGTCTTGGCATTTTTCTTGGAACTGCTTAATTAGTTATTCGTAATACGTATTCAAATTAATTACACAATTCCATGTTTGTTTGCATGTAATTGCATTGCAGATTGCACGGTAATGTGGTAACAATGGCGGTATTATCTAGTGGAGGTGGAGATGGTTCCAGAAGAAGAGATTCTATTATTTTAACCTTTGAAGATGCGAAAATTTCAGTTCTAGAGTTTGATGATTCAATTCATGGACTTCGTACTAGGTGCGTTGTTATTTTTTGTTTACTGTTCTTGTTATTGTGGTCAATGTTATGTCAATTATGCCTTAATTTAATTCCAAATTGGAACACACCCGACTGTTTTGGGAAGTATTATCATTGTTGAATGTTTGTAAGTCGCGAATATTAAACCCTGAATACCTCTGAGATTTAAATGAGTTTTATGAACTTGCAAACTGGATACTTGATCTCATCTAGCAGGCTTCTGTGCGGTAACTGCGTTAACTTGAATTTGGTTGTGTAATTTAGTGATTGAAGGGCGTTAAAGTCCGTAATATGTGGTATGTACCATGATTCACCAGTTGTACCCATTATTACTTTAGTTGTATTGGAATTCGGGTTTGTATTTGGCTGAAAATGATTTTTGAATGTATGAAAACACTCATGGTCTATGAAAATACTTCTAATACTGGCAATTATAAGAACAATATATTTTTCATCATTTGTTTAACTGTGTTGCAAGGTGATACTTATTCATTGATGTTGACCTTCTTTCAGCTCTATGCACTGTTTTGAGGGCCCAGAGTGGCTTCATTTGAGAAGAGGTAGAGAGTCATTTGCAAGAGGCCCATTGGTTAAGGTTGATCCTCAAGGAAGGTGTGGAAGCATTCTTGTTTATGGTCTGCAAATGATAATACTTAAAGCTTCTCAGGTCTCTTCTCTTCCTAAAATTTGTATTTTAGTCATTGTGGTACTGGAACTCTCATGGCATCTTGTGTTGAAACGATATAGTACAAAAAGTTAATTTTGACCCTACTATATGTACTACAGGATTTTGAGGGAAATATGTAAGCATTGTTGGCTTAGCAACAGTTTTAAGTATTGGCTTGTATGTCTCTATTAGGAGCATATTCAAGTTGGTCTAGGTCATTGTGTCAACAATGTATTGGCTCTCATAATCAACAAGGTATTGCTTGAAGTACTGGCTCTCGTGGCATCTTATGCCAAAAAATATAATACAAGAAGTTAATTTAGATTCATGCTTTATGAATTGTAGGATTTGGAGGGAAAAAAAGGAAACCTTGTTGGCTTAGTAACAGGTCTAAGTATTGGCTTGTGTGCAGTGTTAGCACCTTCAAGTATTGGTGCTGGTCATTGCGCCTCAAGGTCCTAAAGTAGAGGTTTGCTCTAAAAAATGGGTCCTCCAATACAATTATACAATTTTAGATGACATCATGAACTGTCAAAAGCAAACACAATAGGCTTTCTTTTACCAACATTTCAATTTTCCCTCTATGTTTCAATTTGAATTTTTTGTTTCAGGGTGGCTCTGGTTTGGTTGGAGATGATGATAGTTTTGGTTCTGGAGGTGCAATTTCTTCTCGTATTGAGTCATCTTACATTGTTAATCTACGAGATATGGACATGAAGCATGTAAAGGATTTTACATTTTTACATGGTGAGTTTTAATGATTAGTGTAAATTACTTAACGAGACTTTAGAAATGTTACAGATTCTATGATAATGAAATTCACATGTGAATTTGAGTATTTGTAATAGGCTGAATTTCAAATATGTAAGATAAATGCATTATTTTAATTTTTTTTCCATAATAGTATTAAACCTATTTTGTTTCGTATGACAAAATAGGTTCTTTCTAATAAATTTTGGTTTATACCTCTAAAGATTGACACAATATGTATTGTATAGGTTATATCGAGCCTGTGATGGTTATCCTTCATGAGCGGGAGCTTACCTGGGCTGGGCGTGTCTCATGGAAGCACCACACTTGTATGATTTCTGCACTTAGTATCAGCACAACTTTGAAGCAGCATCCTCTCATATGGTCAGCTGTTGTAAGTTCTAGAATAAAATTGAAACTACCCACTGAAAAGTTCTGTGTTTTTCTCCAACTTTGTTATTTAGTATATGTAGTTTAGAAACATTGTGATCTAAGAAATTAATGTTTCAGCATTCAGCTGAATGTGAAAATATGAACAAAGATTTCTTCAAGCTCTTGCATCCTTTTGCTATACTAGAGAATGTGTATACTCATACAATTTAGGTGACCCGAAAGATTAGCTCTCTTGCATTCACTGTATTTCTTCATATGTTCCTGCCAGAATCTCCCACATGATGCCTACAAGCTACTTGCTGTACCATCTCCAATTGGTGGTGTTCTTGTGATTAGTGCAAATTCTATTCATTACCATAGCCAGGTAATTTTATTTCTAGAGTCGAATTCTAATAGCTGGCTGAAGCAAAAATTTATGGGCTTTTTTTCTTACTTCATGCAGTCAGCCTCATGTGCGTTGGCATTGAACAGTTACGCTGTTTCTGCTGATAACAGGTCCCAACTCTCACTCTCTCTCTCTCTCTCTCTCTCTCTCTCTCTCTCTATTTCACACACTCCACAGACCCCTGTCCTCCCTCCCTCTCATCTCATTGGCTGATTGCTCTCATCCAAACTTTGTGTTTAAATGACTATTGACTTCAGCTGGCATATCATTTTGAGTTTGAGTGGGTGAGGCCCCATATTTTTCTTTCCATAACTTAATTTATTTTCTGTTTCATTCAGTCAAGAGATGCCAAGATCTAGTTTCACCGTGGAGCTTGACACTGCCAATGCAACTTGGTTATTGAACGATGTAGCCTTGCTGTCTACAAAAACTGGAGAGCTACTATTGCTTACCCTTGTTTATGATGGACGGTCGGTAATTGCAATTCGATTTATTCTATGTTTTTACTTATTTTGATTTCCTTTGAGCCTAGGATGATTCTCGAGCAGTTTATTTTTTCCTCTGCCCACATTTATAGGACATGCATATGCATTCGTCTGCTCAAAGTATTTTGCTAGGTAATAACCTATTTTTACAATCTGCAGGGTTGTGCAGAGACTTGACCTTTCAAAGTCTAAAGCTTCAGTACTTACGTCGGTTAGTTAAATTTTGATTTTCTTTTGCTCTAATTTATTTTTAGATATTCATGTAACAGATCTTCAGTTCCATGCATGTAATTAATTGTAGCGTTTGTGAAAAATATGCTAAATTTTTCTGTAGGGTATTACGAAAGTTGGAAATTCGTTATTTTTTCTGGGCAGTCGGTTGGGGGACAGTTTGCTTGTGCAGTTCACTTGTGGTGTAGGGGGCTCAGTGTTGTCATCTGATATGAAGGATGAGGTTTGTGTTGGATGTCGTTAATTTTCCACTTAGTTGCTCTTCGTCAAAAATTGATCCCTATTTATTTATTTATTTATTTTTGAAATGGTTATTCTCCTTTATAACTTTTTTCTTTAATGAGATTTTGAATTCAGCCCTCATATTTTGATGTTTACTCAATCTTAAGAGTCTTGTAATCTTTTCCAACATTATCTTGATAGTCCTGGTGCTTAAATTTTACAGGTAGGAGATATTGAAGGTGATGCCCCATTGGCAAAGCGATTGCGAATGTCATCTTCTGATGCATTGCAAGATATGGTTAGTGGCGAGGAGCTCTCTTTGTATGGGTCAGCTCCAAATAATGCAGAATCAGCTCAGGTTGGTTAACTATCTGGGAATGCATTTCTGTTTCCGTTTTTAACCTGCTTAATTTGTTCAATATGTGGAGTGAGGGGATCCCTCCCCATAGTAGGAAGAGAAGTTGAAAACAGGAAAAAATAGTCTCAACCTTAATTTATGTCATTTTATTGGGTTATGCTTTAGGCTTTGTAATAACCGTAGTTACAACCTTGACTTTTCTAGTAGTTCTATAGTTTAATTACAGTGGTTTCCTTATTTTGTTTGTCTAGTTATTATAATGATTTGTGTGCTGATATTTGCTTGTGTAGTTGGTGGGAGAAATTGATTGTTCAATGTTGCAAATGAGTTTACATCGTAAAATATCTTGACGTTTATTTGACTTATGAATTTTAACATTGTTTTCCTTGCTCATCATATTATTATTTTTCCTTTTATGCAATATAATGACCTTTCTTTTCTTTCTTTGGGTGCATGCAGAAGTCTTTTTCATTTGCTGTAAGGGACTCTTTGATTAATGTTGGTCCTTTGAAGGACTTCTCCTATGGTTTAAGGATTAATGCAGATGCAAATGCTACTGGAATTGCTAAACAGAGTAATTACGAACTGGTTAGTCTGATGATTACTTGTTCTCCTTTCTATAGTATTCGTCCTCTTCTTTTTTAGCTTAATCATATTTTACTTTAGGATATTGTGGATTTTTTTTTGGTTATTTGAAAATCGGGGGATTTTATGTTATTACTGTTTTTATAAAATGATCTCTATATTCTCTCGGATAATTTTTAGGTGTGCTGTTCGGGTCATGGAAAGAATGGTGCTCTCTGTGTTCTTCGTCAATCAATTCGTCCAGAAATGATTACTGAGGTCGGTGGTAGTCTATTTTTCTGTTGAATGCATTAGGTCCCCTAACTTCATATGTCCTGCTGCTGTTTTAATATCTCTTCACATAGTGTTACATACCTATACCCTTGGGGTTTTAAATTGATTTTTCTTGCTAAAATGCATTGTCCTGTAGCCAAGATTAGTTAAAATGACCCAACTTCTTCCCCTCCTCCCATTTTTGACGTAGCAGGTTGAACTACCAGGCTGCAAGGGAATTTGGACTGTTTACCACAAGAATGCACGTGGTCATAATGCTGACTCTTCTAAAATTGCTGCTTCTGATGACGAGTTTCATGCATATTTAATTATAAGTCTGGAGGCTCGTACAATGGTAAGTCGTCTACTTTCTCGTGTTAGATTATAGTTGGAAGTATCTGTCAAGACTTAATTATTTGTAAATTATTTTCTTGTTTATAGAGCTACTTGCTTTTCATAATGAAATCATTCCTTGCGACATGCAATGCTAGAAATGTGTGCGACGTTTTTTAAATCATGCCAAAATTAGCTACTTGCAAAGCCAATTTACATTGTACAAAATCAGCCTGTGGTGGAGAGGGAATATGGTTTGAGCCTTCTAGCAGATGATTTGTAGCTTGTGGATTAGTAATCAGTTGCCACCTTTAATGATTCTCTCCTTCCCTTCTCTTTCTGCCTTCCTCCTTAATCTCGTTCCTTGTCCCTCCGCTGGATACTGCATCTAGGATTTCTTTGTTCAAATTGTTCAATATCTTCTGCTGATCTGAGTGAGAATCGCTTCTTTCATAATCTGTAGTTTTCATGAGAGTCTGCATGTTACATTTTATATTAATTCAACGTGATTATCATTTGTCAGGTTATATGAGTGAGTGTCTATATGACTGCGAATGTGTTAAGTAGCTGGTTTTTGGAATAGATGCCGTCTCAGTCTGATAACTGTTCTGGAACTAAATATTTAAACATTAGGAAGATAAAAAAGAAGCGACTTTCTGTTTTAATGTGTTGGCAATCCATATAAGAAAGTGTGTTGTCTTTTTATTTTGATATTTTCAATTGGCATCAGAATTTTTTTCCAATTATTTTGACCCCTCCTCAAAACCAAAATGATGGCTAGGTACTTGAAACAGCTGATCTTCTGAGTGAAGTCACAGAAAGTGTCGACTATTTCGTGCAAGGGAGAACAATTGCTGCAGGGAATTTGTTTGGAAGGTAAACTTGTATCTTTTATAAATTTATGTGTTTCTCCTTGCCCTGCCTTGGCATATCTTCTTCATGGGTAGTTTAACTCTCCTTAAGATTCTCTCCTACCTTTGTTTTTTGTGACTAGCTTCATGTTTCCTCATCAATATGCATTTACAACTACATAGTTTGTTTTGATTGTTCTGAATCTTTTCCATAATAATTCTTTTTTGTTTTGAAGGCGTCGAGTTGTGCAGGTTTATGAACGTGGTGCTCGAATTTTAGATGGTTCTTTTATGACTCAGGATTTAAGCTTTGGAACTTCAAACTCTGAAATGGGTTCTGGTTCAGAGAGCTCCACAGTGCTATCAGTTTCTATTGTTGATCCCTATGTTTTACTGAGAATGTCTGATGGTGGTATCCGGCTCCTTGTTGGAGGTATGTTTTGTCAGAAAAATGTTGTATGTATAATTCTTAAAAGATTTTGAGTGTACTGCTGATCTTCTTGACATGTCACTTATAGTTGTTTCTCTTGTCGGAATTTTATGTTTCATTATGATAAAGTTGGATCTGCTCATTATGATTTTGATTTGCAGATCCTTCTTTGTGCACTGTTTCTACAAGCATTCCAGCTGCCTTTGAGAGCTCAAAGAAATCGATATCTGCCTGCACACTGTATCATGATAAAGGACCTGAGCCATGGCTCCGGAAGACAAGTACTGATGCTTGGCTTTCCACAGGAATTGACGAGGCTATTGATGGTGCTGATGGTGTCTCACATGATCAGGGTGATGTATATTGTGTTGTTTGTTATGAAAGCGGTTCCCTTGAAATATTTGATGTGCCCAATTTCAATTGTGTTTTCTCTGTGGATAAGTTTGTATCGGGAAATGCACACCTCATTGATACATTAATGCGAGACCCACCAAAAGATCCCCAAAAACTGATCAACAAAAGTTCTGAAGAAGTGAGTGGCCAGGGCCGGAAAGAAAATATACAGAATATGAAAGTTGTAGAGCTGGCTATGCAGAGATGGTCGGGACAGCATAGCCGTCCTTTTCTTTTCGGGATTTTGAATGATGGGATGATTCTTTGTTACCATGCTTACTTGTTTGAAGGTCCAGAGACTGCCTCTAAAACTGAGGATTCAGCTTCTGCTCAGAATACTACTGGTGTAAGCAATCTTAGTGCTTCCAGGCTCAGAAATTTGAGATTTGTTCGTGTCCCCTTGGACACATATGCTAAAAAGGACACATCAAATGAGACATCGTGCCAAAGAATGACAATTTTTAAGAACATTGCTGGCTATCAGGGGTTGTTCCTTTCCGGGTCAAGACCAGCTTGGTTTATGGTGTTCAGAGAACGTCTACGCATTCATCCACAGGTGAGAAATCTGAGTATCTTTTTAAAATGAAGGAAACAATTGAGACAACCTAAATTTATATGCATTTTAGTAACCATATAACATAATTTTCCTGAAAGGATGACTTTAAAAGATATTTTCCCCCTCTTCTGTCATGCTATTCAAGAATCTGGCTTTTCAGAATGGAAGTTATTTTCTTTGAGATTGAATTGGATGGAGTTATTTTGTATGAGATTTGATCTCATCTTCCTCAGGGTTATTATTGCCCATATGTGCAAATTCAAAGTTTTAATGGATGCTAACTACGCAGCTGGGCTACTTATTAATTTTTTTTTTTGGGCAGCTTTGTGATGGTTCAGTCGTTGCCGTCACTGTTCTTCACAATGTTAACTGTAACCATGGGCTCATATATGTTACATCACAGGTTTGAAAACAGTATGTTTCCATTCTCTGTGTAATTGTCTCCGCAACTCACAATTTTATGGCTAATCCTTTTTACTTCTATCCCTAATTTCTAGGGTATTTTGAAGATTTGCCAACTGCCGCCTATCACAAGTTATGACAATTATTGGCCAGTACAAAAGGTGGGTACTTCTGTTTAAGTCAATGTATAAGTCCAACAGGTGTATCGTGCCATCTATATTCGAAGTTAAGTTTATGCATATTTAAAAGTTTTGGCATTAATGTTTATTATTTTTTATGATTTGATTAGATTCCGTTGAAAGGAACTCCTCATCAGGTCACTTACTTTGCTGAGAAGAATTTATACCCGCTTATAGTTTCAGTACCCGTGAGTATATATAAACCCTCAACAGTTTTTTGGCCTAAACAGTATTATCTATTTATTAAGCTTTTTGTTTTATAAGTTGGTCTAGTATGCGTGCATCCAGATAGGCACACATTATATATCAATAGTGCGGTATACAACACACAAATATATGTCAAGAGACATTTGCCAATGTCTTACTCAGTATATGGTTATTCCATAAGCACAAATCCTTTTTAATCTGAGTTTTCTGTCAACTTTTGTTCAACTCTGTTTCTAGAATTTGTTTTCGTTCTTGTCCATACACACTATGTACTCATTTTGAGTAATGTACATCAATTACTTCAGGTTCATAAGCCACTGAATCAAGTTCTTTCATCTCTGGTTGATCAAGAAGTTGGCCATCAGGTTGAAAATCATAACTTGAGTTCTGATGAACTACACCGAACTTATAGTGTTGATGAATTTGAGATTCGGATTATGGAGCCGGACAAATCTGGTGGCCCTTGGCAAACTAAAGCTACCATTCCAATGCAAACTTCTGAAAATGCTCTAACTGTTCGAGTGGTTACACTTTTTGTAAGTTTGCTGTTTTATTCATCTGCCTAATTTTGGGTGTTAGACCATGATTTCTGTATCCTTTTGTTCCACCTTTCCTCTCTGTATTTCTGAAAGAGGTGTTGGATGGAATAAAGTATGTATCATAGAAAGTACGCTGGTGTATGCATAATCTCATTGTCTTTTGTTTTTCCAAAATAGTTGATGTGGTACTTCATTGCAGAATACAACCACAAAAGAGAATGAAACACTTTTAGCAATTGGGACTGCTTATGTGCAAGGGGAGGATGTTGCTGGGAGAGGACGGGTTCTTTTATTTTCAGCTGGAAAAAGTGCTGACAATACCCAGACCTTGGTATTTTTCTGGATCATTTAAATCTTTACCTTCTTAACTGTCTATTATAATTCCCCACAATATCTATTGCTGTACTAAGTTTATAGGTCACTTTCAGTCCTTTTGGGATTCTTTAAAGTCCTCTCTATGAGATAAAGTCAGTTATTTCTGTTTTCAGGTTTCAGAGGTTTACTCCAAAGAATTGAAGGGTGCCATTTCTGCATTAGCCTCACTTCAAGGTCATCTGTTGATAGCTTCTGGCCCTAAAATTATTTTACACAAGTGGAATGGTACTGAACTGAATGGTGTGGCATTTTTTGATGTTCCACCATTATATGTTGTGAGCTTAAATATTGTACGTATACTTTCTTTATTCAGCTGTCTCTTTTAATTGATTATTTTCTCTGTATGCAAACCTGGATATCAGTACTTGAATTTATGAATAAATGTTGTGATGTGAACTCTGAGGGTGTCTTGAAATGTATCAGAAAAGAGGAATCATAAGTTTGTTAAGTCTGCCAAAATTTGTTTTGCTTATATAGTTGTGCATGCACGTGTCTATGTGAATAATGTTTGTTGTGCTGAATTTATTAAGATTTACATGTTTCTGAGCAATATGTGACCATTTTCGAAGACTAAATTTGTTCTTGCAGGTCAAGAATTTTATCCTTCTCGGTGACGTTCACAAAAGCATTTACTTTCTCAGTTGGAAGGAGCAGGGAGCTCAACTCACTTTATTGGCCAAGGATTTTGGTAACCTTGATTGTTTTGCAACGGAGTTTTTGATTGACGGAAGTACGCTGAGCCTTGTAGTTGCAGACGAGCAAAAGAACATTCAGGTTAGTGCATTGTACTTTGGATGCATGTTAGTCCTATTTCGGTCTCTCTTCTAACCTTGCCCCCACACACAAACATACTGGGGGTTCACCATCTTCTTCTCAATAAAATTTTCTTTTATTGTGAAGTTACAGTTCTCTTTTTGTCATGTATTAACAATGTTGGACAGTGTTGGCTTACTTCTGTTTAAATGAATACATTTATTATGCCAAAACAGATATTTTACTATGCACCAAAGATGTCTGAGAGTTGGAAAGGCCAGAAGCTTCTCTCAAGGGCTGAGTTTCATGTTGGTACCCATGTGACTAAGTTCCTGCGGTTGCAGATGCTCTCTACTTCATCTGACCGAACAGGGACCAATCCGGGCTCTGATAAAACCAATCGCTATGCTCTGTTATTCGGTACCCTGGATGGGAGCATTGGCTGTATTGCCCCTCTTGATGAACTGACATTTCGTAGGTTGCAGTCATTACAGAAAAAGCTTGTGGATGCTGTTCACCATGTTGCTGGTCTGAATCCAAGAGCTTTCCGCCAGTTTCAGTCAAATGGAAAGGCTCATCGGCCTGGCCCTGACACCATAGTTGACTGTGAGCTTCTAAGCCAGTAAGTTCTGTGCTCCTTCTAACTTGCTTAGATGACAGTTTTTGATGTCTTTCAAGATGCAGAAGATCTTGTCCTGGTGCTGGATATTATTTGCTTTTCTTGTTTACATCATTAGAGGTATTAGTATGCTCATATTTTCTTAGCGGAGGCTTGTCTCAGGAGAGAAGTTATTATGCTAATATGGAATGATGCACCCTAGTTACAGACTACAGTATAAAGCTCTTATTGTTATGCAACGCATTTAACAGTATTTAATGCCAGGATAATTAATACTGGGCACTAACAACTGTAATATAATTTCCATCCTTGCAGTTATGAGATGCTTCCATTGGAGGAACAGCTTGAAATTGCAAACCAGATAGGGACGACTCGTTCACAAATTTTCTCAAACTTAAATGACCTCTCCATAGGAACGAGCTTCTTGTGACTTGAGTGCATCACATTTGAAAATGAGCTTAGAGAGATGGTGCACATCATTATGTTTGGATTGCCGCATTCCTGGTAAGTTGGTATTACCTTGTTCATTCGTGATTGTTGGTGTGATCCGCAGAATTGAGATAAAATTCGGCGAGGGGGTCGGAGAGAATTGGGAAATGTTGTAACTCCAATGTTGTATTTATTAATTTGTGCTAAACAAATGATGACTGGTCATTACTTTTAGGTGACAAGCATCAAGAGGTGCTAGCTAACCATACTGCTAGGGTTAGAATTTTGTTCAGTTTTGCCATGACGAAATGACGAACCATCATTGGCCTATAGGCCATGTTTGGTGATTGGGATTGAATTGGATTGCATTGGATTGAAAATGATAACACTAATCCAATGATGTGTTTGGTACTACACATTATTATGGGGTTAGATTAATTGAAATGTGCTATTACATGGCTTAGCGCATTTCCACCGGGGCCCTAGCTGGGGCAAGAGGTCCCTCCGGCCAAGAAATGCAGCTCCAGCGGTACAAAACAGCCCAGGCAAGGCATGGGCTCCATCAAGCCATGGCGGGTCTGAAGGCAAGAACAGCCTAAGTTGTTGCTTGAGGGTTGTGATGTCATCAACAATTTTTTTTTTAATAAAAAAAGTAATAAAAAAAAGATTTGAAAAAATACCAAAAAGAAATATTTTTTTATTTATAAATACTGTCATATTCTTCACTTCCCACACCAAAATTCTATACAAATTCATTTCCTCATATCTTATGTGAATAATGGTTGACCTTGAGTTGTCATCGCAATGGGTAGAAAATCAACAACAAAATTACTGGGGCAGACACTATTCATGTGAATGGTGACAACCCATGATTATCCTTGCCTTTTGCCATTGCAAAGGGGTGGAAATGCTCTTAGTAGGATTAGGCATACTCCAATCCAACTTAATCTCGACATTTTGGTAGGATTCATAATCCTATTACATTTGGCTTTAGTATGATTGGATATAATCCAATCCATGTTCTTTTTAGGCAACCAAACATTTGATTAGGATTATGAATCCAATCCAACTACATAATCCAACTCACTAAACAGAGAAATGATAACACTATTTTGCTATCCAGGCCAATAGCTACGACACATGTGATAATTCTTCCACATGGCATAGCATTATTGGCCGGGAATAGCAAAATAGTGTTATTCCCGTTGTAACTAAGTTTTTCACAAGGTGGGCAACATGAGATATTGATGGGCATTTCTTTAGTAATTCAATGCAAAATGCAACTTTTGTAATAATTCATATCAAGGACTAAAATATCAATAATATGGACGAAATATCAATGATATTATCGTTTTTTCTGGTCTAGGATATTTTAGAACATATCCATACACATATCATATAAGTATCGATAATATTGACGTCGATAATTTCTCACATTTTAGAAACATTTGGCCAAAATATCAATAATATTGATATGATGAAGACAATGAAAAATTTGAAGAGTTATTTACAATAACACCCCCTGAGGTTTCTTGTGTTTTCACAAAACTCCCTCATGTCTCAAAAATTACATGAACACTCCCTAAGGTTTCAGTTTGTTTTCACCAAACTCATTTTCGTTGATTATTTGTCCAAAAATTGATGATTTCATTGAAAAAAAACTTAAGCAAAGGACACAATTAACCTCAATGAGGTATATGCAATCTAATCTCAAAGGCCAACTTTGTCATTTAGAGATTTTTTATATATATAAAATCATTAATCTTTGGATGAAAAATCAATGAAAATGAGTTTTGTGAAAACAATTTAAAACCTCATAGGGTGGTTTTATAATTTCTAAACCTCAAGGAGATTTGTGAAAAAGCCGAAAACCTCAGTGACTGTTAGTGTAAATAACTCAAATTTAAACATTATAGGAACTTTATGTGGTACTAAGTCACTTATGTATCTTACCGTGCAATGTATAAAGTGTAAAAATATTGTAGTAAATCATTATAAATAAATGATTATAGTGTGTTTAATTTTCTTTCATTAATTACTACATATTTTCTACACTCGCAATATTTGTTAACTCGCTATAGTCAACTTAAATTAGTTAAACTCATCATGAATTGCACTTCCTTCTAATTTTTTGTGATAAAGTAATAGATAATTGAGTAAATAAACATCCTCCAAAGTTTCAAGAAAAATTTCCAAGTTTTTCTTACAATTTCCATAAAATTTTCCGTGTTTTTGAACTACTGATATTTTCCAAACTATCGCTATTTCAATCATTGATTCAGATATACACTGGGAAGAGGTAATGGCCAAAACTTTTTTGTTTGTTTGTTTTTTAAAATCTCAATCTTGGGTGATTTTTCTATGAAGTAAAACCGCAATGCAAGGCCTCGTTTCGTTCTGAAAACAATTGATTAATAGAGTTTAAACCCTAGCCAGAAAGTGATTAAGAGGGAGGGATAGACATATGCCTCATGACTCAGACTCCTCTTTCGCTTTTGTGTTGGCTCAGCAGTAAATTACTGTTGGCAAACAGTCAATAAGACTACCGTGAATATATTTTACCACTTAGATTAGATGGCAAAATTCTAGTAAATTTGAGATGTAATCATTAATCCGAAACATTTCCACGGGCCTCCTGTATGACTTCAGCTGTTCTGTTGACAAAACTACGGGGTTTAATAAAGGGTTAAATACATTTAGTCATTAATTTTTACACAAAATTTCAATTTGGTCATTGAGAAAATAATTTAGCCAAATTGGTTACTGTATTATCTAAAGTTTACAATTTATAAATTTGCCGTATGTTTCTGTTAAGTAGATGAGTTTTTTTTTCTTTTCTTTTTTTATTTTATTTATAGAAGAAGCGATATTTAATTAAAAATACTAAAAGGTATTACACTCTTGGATCAAACGATCCAAGAGCAAAGTTGGCGGCTATATCCACCAAACAACCACTTGATTTAATCCCAGGGCTTGGATCAACGAAACCTCATGGAAGTGAGCCAATAGTTCTCTATAAACTTCACAAAGAACCCCAAATAAAGCCAAATATACCTTTGTTCACCGTCACAGTAGTGTTGAGGGAATCAGACAAATTGCACCAAAGATAGCCTCAAGTCCTCTGCAAACCTCATACCCTCTAACAGAGCCAGTGCAAGAGCATGTCATTTGCATTGTTTTTGGCTAATTTTTTTTGTTTTTTTTCCGAGTGATCAAACTTAAATTTCATATAAAACAGTAACTAAAAGGGTAGTTAACCTAACAACTTAATGTAAACTAATGAAATGTCTATAAATTGTAAATTTGGGGTAATACAGTGACTAATTTGGTTAAAAAAATTTCTCAGTGACCGAATTGAAATTTCATATAAAATCCAATGACCAAAAAAGTATTTAACCCTTTAAAGAATAAATCTGCACTTAAATGCAGTGAAACATATCTTTACTGGTTTATTTCGAGCAGTCTTGTCCAGTCCAGCCCCAGTGCATAAACTCATACGATTCCGATGTGTTAATAATACTTTTCCAAACTCCAGCTTAAGTACTCCATGCAGGAATGTTAATTACAATTTACAAACTTAAGAATTCGTGACTGTTTGGTTAAAAACAAACCTCCTTCCCCCACAAAGGAAAAGAAAAGAGTAGGGCTAATGAAGGAATATGAAAAGGGTAATTGCACGAGGTAAAGAAAAAGGCAAATACGAGTTAATGATTTTTACTTTTTTACTTTGACACAATGCCAAATGGAGACACAAAATGACCAAAATAATGAAGTGGGGTGTCCAACAACACACACACACTCTCTCTCTCCCTCCCTCTCCATGATGCATTCATTCATGTACATTAGAAATTTAGAATGATGACTCACGTGCACATAATTCTATCCATCTCTTTGGGCAAAGGGAAAACAAACAAGAGAGAGAGAGAGAGAGAGAGAGAGAGAGAGAGAGAGAGAGAGAGATGAGAAGAAGAAAGAAGAGCATCTAATTAAGTGTGAGGGAGGGACGGAGGTTTCTAAAGTCTAAAGTGCATGTGGTGTTTATGCATGCATGGGACCATTGGCTTCAAAAAATGTCAAGCTAAAGCACAACACAAGCCCTTCGACTGCGATGAATGAGAGAGGCCATAGAGTGTCCCCTCTCATGCGCAATACACCACCACTTTTCTTATCTCTTTCTGTATATTTAAACTTAATTTTTTAATTCAATTTCTTCAATTTTTTGTCACTTAAATTTTCTAGAGGTGGAATCTTACCAATGCACACTAATGACTAATGTCTTGAGGTCCCTATCAAATATGAATATCATCAATTGAGCTCTCTCTCTCTCTCTCTCTCTCTCTCTCTCTCTCTCTCAACATTATAAGTGTACGTCTTGTGTTTGTGTGCTTTGACAATGACCAAAGGTGAGAGGTGAGGTGAGGTTTTGGCTTTCATTCTTTCTTTTTCAAAGAGGACTTTGAATTTCTGCTCTCTACATGTACATGGGGTCCAATTCCAAAGTCCAAAAGCCATGGTGCGCTACTCTTGGTCTCTTCCCAAATCAAAACTTATCCTCATTCACTGCTTCTTGCCACAAAGACAAAACCCAAATTAGCTTTTGATTTCCCCTTTTATCTTTACCTTTTTAATTATTTTGGCCTGGTCTCTTTTACTCTCCTTCACTGTCAAAACGATAGGTCCCCCCATTGATGACGGTGAACAAAACAGCAACGGAGGGGTGTTGTTTTTGGAACCACGGGGAACATTCAAAACAGCACGGGTCATGGATGGCAGTGGTTGAGAGGAAAATGAAACAATGGTTTTACGTTGTCGTTTGGTTCATTAGCATATCTCACTTTTCCTTCCCTCGTTTTGGGGCTAAACCACAATATAATGTCGTTTGGAGCTCAAGAAATCTAACCCTCAACTCTCTAACTTTTTGCAAGCCAAAAAAACCCTTATCCGAAATTACCCAATTAAGTAAAAATGGATTTCACATCATTATTCCGATCGAATTTTAGATAGAATGAGACTTGCACTAAATATTCATTCAAATCCAATCACATACAAACATATATATATATATATACATGCGTGTAATATAAGTCAAAGCAATCATGCTAATTTAGAAATTATATCACACTTTGACTCAGACAAGTGTGGCTTAGATGCTTCCATCATGCGCCCTTCGACTGGAAGGACCTTTATACTTGACAAGTGGAAGAAACTATGTATGTTAGCCTTTGGTGGTATATATCATCACCCACCACTTCGAATTAGATGGATGATGGCATCAAAACCCATTATATGTAAATTAATTAAAATGCACCCACTTAAGACTTATAAGCTGCTCTGACCGTATATCCATGATGATCATGATTTCTTTCTTGAATGATGTTTGGGTGGTTTGCGTGGCAGCGTGCAAAGCAAAGCCAGCATGCTAGCTCTAGCCACACTCGCCTCTGGGGGCCTTGGAAATCAGATTAAAACTCCGCATGATGCAACACACTTGATTATCATCAAATATTTTAATATTCTCTCTCTCTCTCTCTCTCTCTCTCTCTCTCTCTCTCTCTCTCTCTCTCTCATATATAATAACTAGTGTACTTGCTATAGGCTATAGCTAATGAAACTAATTGGACCCCTGCAACCCTAAACTGTTAGTCATCTTGTATTATATTATATAGATTTCAATATTAACTTGTCTCCCATGCAGATGTAGTGCTGCCTGTTTCGGATTAAAGACTTCAAATTTACATATATATGTTGTTTGTTACTTTAATTTCAATTATGTTAGATATAAAGTCGATAATCGAACATCAATTTCAAACAAACTTCCTCGACGCATTTGACTAGCCAGCAGCAAGTGCATGCATGTTACTATAGATTGTACGTATTTGCATGTTCCCATCTTTTTCAGCTTGGTCGGCAGCAGATAGATAGAATCTAAGATCTTCTTTGAGTTTTGCAGATTGGTTCATTGAATTCATAACAAAACGACATCTGCTGCATGTCAAAAACCTTCTTCTTAATTTAATGTATTATTATATCTGATCAATCACAATCTTGGATATTTGCAACTTGGATCACTGCTTGCTTGTTTGACCAATTAATTGTAATCATTTTAACTTATAAGAACACTATCAGATTTAGGGTTACGATGGAGCTGTTTAATGTGCTTGTTGACTGGATCTAGTTTTCAACAAATTATAGCCATTCACATGTCGCCAAGTGTTGGTCCTGCCATGCATGACCAAGAATATGCTGGGCTGGGAGCTAGTACTTTGGGGGCTTCCTTTTCCAACAATTCTTGAAAAGCTAGCTTTCCATCAAAACAAAACAAGCAGTGCGTATTGCTGAGTTTTTCTGATCTTATTCATCACTGCAAATCCCGTTGCCTCTGGATTTTAGCAACGAAACAGACAAAAAGACAAGAAAAAAGGTGTTTGCCTTTAACAAATGGTGCATATATATATATATATATACATATCATCTTAAAACCCCCGCAGTGCATACAATAAGAATGGAAAGCTCTTCACCATTCCATTCTATATATAAACTATGAAATTTATATGTATGGATATTGTCAACCCTTCTACCCAATACCCTATGAGAAAAAAAGAAGAAAAAAAAAGTGCAGAATGAAATAGCACACAACTTGGCAGTTGGCAATGCCCCTTTTTGATCTGTGACAGGATGGAGATTATAATAGAACAACATGCACTTGTTGTATGTATGTGTTTTTAGAGAGAGAGAGAGAGAGAGAGAGAGAGAGAGAGAGAGAGAGAGAGGCACTTTATTCAAGACATGGAGATGTAGGAAGGGGTGATGGTTTTGCCTGTTCATTTTCCGACAAGTAAACAAAGGAAATCGTCTCTGCCGTTCCATGGGTAGGCAAAAGCTAAGCCAAAGTAAAAAAGAAACATCCTTTGAACATCATGTAATATTGGAAAACCCTCTCTCTCTCTCTCTCTTCCCAATTCTTTGAATTTTTTTAAGTAACCCCCAACTCCACCAACCCAACAAGCCAAGAACACCACTCTTGCCGCGCGCTAACCATGTGATATGAATGAGTAACCTTAGTGTGCCTTCTTTTTTCCCTTTTTTTAATTCATAATATTCTCCATTTGCTGTACTCCCAAAAATTGCATTATCTTTTTGCTACCTATAACTTATAAGCTTAGACAGATGGTGCAGCTAGCATCTCCTCCACCACAAGTGCCTCTCTTCCAAGTCAACCTCAACCCTGATCCTTGGTCGACTTATAAATTCAAGGCCTGCTTTCGCTGAATTCTAACTACAATAACTTTTTTCAGGGTTAACACACCTAAAAAAGAATGTGGTTTATGGCCAAGTTAGGGGTCAAAATCCTATTGTTATGTTCTTTGAGTGCAAATGTTATGTATACAAGATATACTATGTGTGACCATATTATCGTAGTATTCTTTTTTTCTTATTAAAACAATGTTTCGTGCTTCATTCAATCAGCTAAGACCGGCCCCATTTTTCAATCTTATTAATTTTAAATTATGGTAATTAGCAACTAAAACATAAATGATTATATTTGGATCAACATTGAGTTTGGGAGATGCTGATTACCTTTTTAAAACTGTTTCTTTTCCTTGTTAAATTAGAACTTTAACATTGGGCACGTATCTTTCTTTCGTCCTTGGGTTAAAAGTTGCTGGATCAATTAATAATACACGCCAACACAAATCAATTGGTGAGAAAGTTTCTATTCTAATCCTCGCAACAATCAAAAGGAAAAAACCAATAATGGCATGGCCCTCCTTCATTTTACAAAAACAAACAGCATCTAAGAAAAAAGTATTTTCCGCATCCAAACACCCCCATAAACATTTTCTCTTACCGACTGCCATCACAAAAATAAATAATTAATTATATTACCAAAAAACAAACAAAAGGCTGAATTTAATTAATAAAAACGCGCGTCTGAGGATTCAACCGGAAAAGACAACCCAATGCTTTAGCTACGAAATGAACCACGCGTTCTCAGTGCATTTGGGCATGACATTTTATTTTGGTTATTTATTTATTTATCATATTTTCATAATTTTATTATTAGAGCTATATGTAACGCCCACAACACCCCCACGAGCTTAATTTACATTTACAAAGCTTAGCTGCTCAGCTGCACTTCTTCTTCTTCTTCTTCTTCTTCCACCTCCCTCCATTATTCCCATTATCCTTGTCCTCTCTCTCTCTCTCTGTCTCTGCAACTCCCACGTTTCAATTTTATCTTCTTCCTCTTCTTCTTTGAATTTGAACATTTTGTTTAATTCACATGGCACTTGAGACTTTGCTACTCAAGGTAAAGACAGCCATATCCCACAGCTTCGACGCTGTGCGGACCTCAACCCACCCACACCCAAACAAACCCATGCGCAAATCAAACGTTGGCGTTTTGGCCTTCGAGATCGCCGGCCTCATGTCCAAGCTCATCCACCTCTGGCAGGCCCTCTCTGACAAGAACATGATCCGTCTCCACAACGACTCCATCTCCCTCGAAGGTGTTCGCAAAATTGTCTCAAACGACGACGCTTTCCTCCTCGCCCTCGCCTGCGCCGAGCTCGTCGAGAATCTTCGCATCCTCGCCACCGCCATCTCCAGCCTAAGCACCAAATGCCAGGACCCCAACCTCCGAGCCTTCCACCGCCTCTTCCTCGACTTCGCCGACTCGGGTCGCGATCCGTACAATTGGGTAATCGGGTTTAAGGAAATGGATACTAAAAACGTCAAGAAACTCGAGAGGTACGTCACCGTGACGTCCACTCTGTACAGAGAGATGGACGAGCTTTCTGTGCTCGAAAGCGGGCTGAGCAAAGCTTGGAAATACAATGAGTGCGAAACCAATCAATCGTCGTCTTCGATGAGCAGCAAAGAGCAGAAGATCGTCGATCTCCAGCAGAAGATCGTGTGGCAGAGGCAAGAGGTTAAGTATTTAAAGGACAGATCTTTGTGGAGCCGAAGCTTCGATACGGTCACTTGGGTTCTTGCGAGGTCCATTTTCACTGTTCTTGCGAGGACAAAGCTTGTTTTCGGCATAGGACAATGCCCGCCTTCATCTTTGCCTCGCAGTCTTTCAGCTTCCGCTACCGTCTACCCATCCGATCAGACGACGTGTCGTTTCGTGTCCGGGCCATTGAAGCCCGCAAAATCTCATCATCATCAAGAGAATGCTATTGATAATCTCAAAGATTTGGAAAATATTGGGTTTTTCGAGTCCAACTCGAAGCTCCTAAAGCCTCCACCAAGTACTTTAGGCGCGGCTGCTTTGGCGCTTCACTACGCCAACTTGATCATAGTGATGGAGAAGATGATCAAGTTTCCACAAATGGTTGGTGTGGATGCGAGGGACGATTTGTATTCGATGCTACCGACTAGTATCCGATCGTCGTTGAGGGCTCGATTGAGAGGGGTCGGCTTTTCGGCGAGTGATCCGGTGCTGGCCGGAGAGTGGAGGGAGGCTCTGGGGAGAATCTTGGGGTGGTTGTCTCCATTGGCTCATAATATGATAAAGTGGCAAAGTGAAAGGAGCTTTGAGCAACAAAACTTGGTGCCTAAAACAAACGTCATGCTTCTTCAAACTCTGTTTTTTGCAAACAAGGACAAGACTGAAGCTGCCATAACTGAGCTGCTCGTGGGATTGAATTATATTTGCAGGTTTGAGAGGGAGATGACAGCTAAGGCCCTGTTTGAATGCAACAATTCCATTAATGGGTTGCTCAATTCGCAGAGTTCTAGCTAGCTAGCAAATTATTAAGCACAAAGTACACCAGCATACTCTTTTTTCTTTTTTGGGTTTTACGTGTAGTTTCTATTTTGGATTTCAATTTTGGTTTCTGAAAGTTTTCATCATGGTTGATTTTGAATTGAGCTGAGAGTTTTAGATCTTCGGGGTTTGTTTTGTATCCAACCCTCGTTTGTATATGTGAAATAAATAGATACATGTAAATGATTTGTTTCTCGAAGAAATTTGTCCAAAACAAAAGCAGGGACTTTTGAGTTATATATATTCTGATTATAGTTCATGCATGATATATTATAATGTGAAAACATACTTTGTACCAATATAATAAAAAAAATCTCAAAATAGGTTTTTTCTTTTTTAAGATATTCTTTATTGAAAATGATGATAATATACTAAACTCACACACAAAACACGAATGCTAGGACTCCAAACTTAGAAACTTGAATGGAGGGCAAATATGCAAATACTCCAAATCTCGAAATGGTTTTAGATATTGAGTTGATTGGGTTCTTTATATTTTAATTAATTAGCGCACAGGGAATCTTGTAACACTATTTTATAATCATTATTGGCCAAGACTACGTTTTTCTACTTAAATTCAAATCAAATTTATTCAAATGAATGCTAATGGGACACTTGGGATTGGGACTACATAGTTTATTATATAAAACCTCCACTTAAACTCATGAATTAGTAATCTAGCCTTTTTAATCTTCGGTTACAGAATAATCTAGCCTTTTTAATCTTACATATATTTGCATTGGGCCCCAGCAACAACCATTAATTTGAATTGATGCAAGCAATTGAATCATGTAAATCATCTAAATCTAATGGACAACAATACGCATGTGCTATGTGAGTCAAAGACTTTATCTTTGCCTTTCGGCCGGGCCTTAGACAGTATACAACTAAAAACCAAACACACAAATTCAAATGTGAGGGAATATAAAAGATAAAGTCTTCTTTGATCCTCCAGCACTCAAATAATTGTTTTTTTTTTTAATATAAAAATTTTTATTGGCCTTTAACTACTGGTGCTCGCTTGTAATAAGCTAATGGCATCTTGCTTATAATAGAATATATAGTGAAATTCATAATGCAAGGCCCCACATAATAAAATATATTATAGATTCTTCGTTGACAAGCCTGAGGATAATTTATTGGGTATTAAGTGAGTATTTTAGTATTTTAAAAAATTATTACATGATTAAAAAGAAGAAAAAGAAAAAAGATTTGTATAAACAGCAAACAAACATGGTGGGCTACTGAGGGACGTGGCCTCGAGGTTATAGGGCACTTGTCATCTAAAAGCCCATTAACTTCAGGCCCAATTGTTATTTAAAAGCCCATTAATGTCAGGCCCAATATGTTTTTAGTATTAAATACTAATTCATTTTTTACTAGTGCTAAAATCAGATTTCAGTATTTTCAATCATCCCACCCAATTAATTAGAACAAGTTTGTCTGTCTCAAATAAAATCAAAAGGAAAATAATTACAAGACATGACCGGAGTTACTGAACTAATCCACGAGGACATGAAAATGGAGAGGGAGGGAAGGGAGCAGGTGCGCCTAATCTATTAGAAGATGGTACAGTTAGAATGAAAATGTTAGTTGCAAGTTTCTAACGCACCAACATATCCATCAAACCTCAATATAAAGACACGGTGCAACCGCCGAAATAGTGGACAAGGAATTGATGGCGGCAAACTCCAACAAGAAGCATCCAAGGGAACCGCCGGCAGTTCCATTTCTATGGGAAGAAAGGCCGGGAATACCTAAAAAAGACTGGAAACCACCAGTGGTTTCTTCAAATAGTTCATTTCCAGCTCCCCACATCGTCAAGCTTGTTGCCTCGGTTCCATTCAAATGGGAAGAAAAGCCAGGAACACCACTACCATCTTTCTCAGAACCAACATTGGAATCAGCATGTCCCTCCTCCCTACCACTGCAGCTTATCACTTTTCCATCACCTCCAATTAGCTCTCACCAGTATGATTATGATGGTGAGAACGAAGATTATGGTGATGATATTAGTGGAAATGGTGATGGAGAAGATGGAGCACCAAGTATGTTTAATTTGGAGCTTGAAGCATTCGATTTCGAAACAGATGATTCATTTATCTCAGCTCCTGCTCTCCTAGCAAACTGTCTTGTTCCATCAATAGCAATTTCCACTGCTGTTCCAGCAGACAAAAGCACACCAACAGAAGATAAGAGTGCTTGGCCTGAGACACCTTCCTCACCGGCCTCAGAAGCAGGCAGCAGTACAAGCAGCTATGCAACTGGAGTTTCAAGCCTGGTGGGGGCTTCGTTTTTGGAATGCCTCTTTCCATTGATTCCTGCCAATTCCGGATTTCTTGAAAAAATAGGCCAATCAGGCAACAGCTCTCTTACTCCACCAGAACCAAAGAGTGCACATTTTGATCGTGAAAGTAATGGCAGTGCCATTGTATGGAGGCCAAAAACACTCGGAGAGCTGATAATGATGAGTCGTAAGGGTAGTTACAGGAGGAAAGCTGTTCAAATGAGAAAACACAATCTATCAAAGGTAAATCTCCATTCTTGCTCCTACTTTCACTTTGTTTCCCAAAATATTTCGGTTACCAAGCTACTACAGAACAAATGATTCTACCAAACATTAGTTTGATATAGATTGAAAACAGGAAGGGAAATATTATATATATATATATATATATATATATGAACAAAGATTTCATAAACAACTGCTACTCTTGCCTGAATGCATGAATGACAGGAACTCATGGAGAATAGAGCTTTTGGATGCTGCATCTTTGGACCTGGCATCAAGATGATAGAAGGATTGTACAGCAAGAGGAAGAACTTGCCAACACTTAAACTGGTCTGAAGAAAAATTGTTGCTTAATGTTGAAACTCAACTTGCATTCAGTCCTCTCCATCTAGTCTGTCCTCCAGACGATTTTAGTTTTCACTTCGGGTTTGAGCATATAGATTACTCAACAACTATAGGTCCAAAATCTACCAAATATCATATTATGCAAATACCTCAAGAGAGCTACGCTTGAATGTATGTTTAACTTCAATATCTAATCTGTCATTATCCACAGCATATCCCTCTTCTCGAGTGCTATAACAGCTTCTTTGTATGGAGAAACGCCTTATGCACCCAAAAAGCTATAATGCCCCAAAATTTTGTAGTATTTCAACTAACTGGACGACTTAATTGTTTCAGTAACTTTTCGGATTCGGTCTATAACAACAGGAACATCCTCTGGAGTCAAAGTAGTAAAACAACATCTGAACCATCCAGGTTCTATGCAGTGGCAGGCTGACCCAGGAGTCACATTGATCTTGGCAATGTTCAACAGCTTATCCCATAACTCGAGTTCCCCTTTCTCACCATAAGAGCGAATTAATCCACTCATATCAGCCCAACAGTATAAGCCAGCACTGCTCTTTGCACACTTGATTCCTAATTGTTGCAAACCAGCCACAAATAATTCAGATATACTTTGTATCCTCCTTTTGTTGATCTCTAGGTATTCCTGAATGAATCTTGCATCCGAGAGCATCGAAATAATAAGCCGCTGGGTAAGAGAAGAAATGGGAGAAAATCTTGTTAACCTTTTAGCAGCAGTCAAAACACTCTCATTATATGAATATAAAACCCCAATCCTAAACCCTGGAATAGATAGGTCTTTTGATAGCCCATATATTATGTGAACCCTGTTCTTGTCAAAATCTTCGGTGTCAATAATTTCTGCCATGCTTACAAACTCCTCACTTCCATACATAGACCCAGCAAATATTTCATCAGAAATGATATGGATGTTCTTCTCTTGGGCAAAGTCTAAAAGACTGCACAGTGTTTCCCGTGAAAGTAAATTACCAACGGGATTCGAAGGGTTAGAAATGAGAACTCCCTGCACTTTTACTCCTCGTTTTCTAGCCTGATTGTATGCTTGTTCAAGAACAGTTATATTTAAAGCGAAGTTGTCAGTGCTGCGACAGTGAACGGGAATCAGCTCCACTCCTGCTCGCCATCTTATATCCCTGTGAAAACTGCAGATTGTTTTTCTAATTAACTACCACAGAAGATTTGTAAACATGATTATGACAGTAAAATTGACTTTTCTCCATTAATTAGAACAATTAGTTCTAGCAATATAAAGTTTCAACATGAGAATGACAAATATTACCCAGGATAATAAGGTGTAGGAACGAGAAATGCATTTCCATGGTCTGCTAAGCAGAAGCTTAATATCTCAACTGCAGGGGTTGCACCAGATGTTAACACTATTTGTGATGGGTCAAATGACACTGATTTTCGCATAACCTGAGACATGAAACTTGCCATAGCCTGCAAAGTCGAAACAAAACAAAAAGAAAAACAAACATTAGAAACACTGCAATTCTTCAGAAATACAAGACACAATTACAATTGCAACACAGATTGTAAATTAACCAACTGGACTTAAATCAAAAGAGAGAATATAGCGTATTATGGTTTATCATAAAATTTGACTAAATCATCCAAAAATATTATAGATATTAGAAAAAGCCATACCACTTTGAGCTCAGTCATTCCATCGAACGGCTGGTACGCCGCAATCCCACTTATGCTAAAATCACCACCGTCTTCTCCGAAAATTGATTGCGTCAAATTCTCCGTAATCCATTTCTCAATCAAATCCAAACACAGCTACAACCACACACACATACAGAAAAAAAAAAACAAAAAACAAAAAAGAAACAAAATTTACATAAAACTTTATTCTGAAAGGATATATTAGTATGACAACCAAGAACACACAAGCAACCAAAACTCTCACCCTGTTCTCGGACAACCCGAGCTGAATAACCCCATTCGGATTGTCCACCCTATCGTACGGGTCCTCCAAAACCCTATCCAACCCGATATAATACGGGGAGTCGTTTGGCTTCGCAATCCAACTCGCCCGGGAGGATACCCGTACCCGCCCCATGGATCCACGGGTGGACAAGTTGGACCGCGACGAGGTTCTCTGGAGCTCGGCGATGTTCGAGGAGGAGTGGGATGGGGAAGGAGGGCTGGATGGGGGTTTGGAGGGACGGTGTCGTTTTAGGTAGAGCTGGAGGAAGTAGAAGAGAGCACAGGGGATAAGAGAGCCGAGGATAAGGCCACCTCTGCCTTGGACGACGCCTTGGAGTGGCACTATCAGTCTCATTGCGGTGGCTCCGGCGGGCTTCTTTTGGGTCGGATCGGCGTCGAGTTAGCGGGGTTGGGTCATGGGCTATGGCGTTGGCCGTTGGTTGGTGTGGTTTGGTTACTTGGAGGGAGTAAGCTGCGGGTGAAGAAGTGTGTTTTGCTTCCAGAAACTTTGGTTTGTTTATCTGGCACCTGGCTG
The DNA here is from genome assembly GCF_000346465.2 of Prunus persica. Classification (NCBI taxonomy): domain Eukaryota; kingdom Viridiplantae; phylum Streptophyta; class Magnoliopsida; order Rosales; family Rosaceae; genus Prunus; species Prunus persica. The sequence goes on from NC_034010.1 coordinate 28,107,599, forward strand.
GTGTGTGAGTTTTACTAGAATACCCTCGTCAATTAATGATAGAAAGGAATTACGCATTTCATTTTTTTAGGCATGTGCAAATTCAATTCAAATTTGATTGAATTTCAGATTAGGATGATAGCTAGTTTTAGTTTCTTTCTGGTGTATTTTTATTTAATTCATGTTATATGTTGGATTGAAGTGATTCGGTCTAGTTATAATTGAATTGGATTGAATTGGACTTACATACTTAATTGGATCGAATTAGGTTATGAATTCCAATTAAATTGAATGCAGATCCTTCAAAATAGGTTGGATTGGAATCCATGCACACCCCTAATTTTTATATTTGAGATGTAATTTTGTGTTACTACAGAACATTTAATTTCATTAAACTAAATTCATATATACAATGTCCTACATGGTTATTATGTGATTAATTATTGAAGGGGGTGGAATAATTTTTCAATTGGCAGGGGTTCATGGCACCCTACCATATAAAAATGGTGGTAGTTTGTTTGTTTGTTAGTTTTGAAAGGAGAGTTGGATCGGTGTTCATGGAAAACCAGAGGCCACCTGTTGGCTTTCTTAAGGCTAAGTCTTATCCTAGTTGGTGAAAATGGTTGGCTGGTCTTACTCGTTGACAACAAGTCTCATGAATTAATTAGTCAAGGGAATGGATGAGCCAAAACGCAGCCTTATCACACCACTTTCAGTAAGCATGTTCATTGTCAAATTGAACATTATGCTATTCTTTCAACAAAGCCAAAAGACAAGGTTGAAATTTTATTGGGTTAAGACTTAAAGATAGCTGGTGCAAGCCAGAAAGTCGTCTGCAACCTAACAAAAAATATGCAAAGAGAACACTATAAACTGTTCATATAAGCCTATATAGAGCACAAATCCTACAGATAGTTTGTGCATGTGTGGTTACAGAGCAAATTCAATTGCCGTTGGGTTTTGGCATGATCTGATACTGCCCAATTAGGCAGGAAAGATATGGCAGAGTCAGTTCTATGCTTTGTGATCGAGAAACTAGTTTCACTACTCATCATCAGCACAGAAGCAAAACTTTCTAGAGACGTACGCAAAGAAGTTGGTTGCATAAGAGACGAGCTCGAGAGCATCCAGTCATTCCTCAAGGATGCAGATGCTAAGATCGCAGTAGAAGGAGAGATGGATGACAGTATCAAAACTTGGTTTAGACAAATAAGGGAGGCAGCTTATTACATAGAAGATGCCATTGATGAATATTTGCTTTGCATCACACAGCACCATCAAGATCGTGGTTTTCTACATAAAATTACTTGGTTGGTGAAGAAAATGAAACCACAGGATGAGATGGCCTCCAAAATTGAAGCTATGAAAACATTAGTTAGTGAAATCAAGGCTAGACATGAAGGATATGGTTTCAATTCCAGTGAACAAGGACAAAGCAGTGGAGAAATGACTGTTCCATGGCATGACCCTAGAGTGGCTTCCCTTTTCATTGAGGAAGCACAAGTTGTGGGTGTTGAATCTGCCAGAGATGAGCTGATCAATTGGTTGGTAGAAGGAGCATCAAAACATGAACTCCGTGAAGTGATTATGGTGCTTGGTATGGGAGGACTTGGCATGACCACTCTTGCCAAGGAAGTCTATGACAGCCAGATTGTGATGGCACATTTGATTGCGATGCTTGGAATACAGTTTCTCAGTTGTCTCTTAACATTGTTAAAAATGTGAAGGTCTGCCTTTGGCAATTGTTTCCATTGGTGGTCTACTGTCAACCAAGGTTAAAGGTCTGTCTGAATGGCAAAAACTATATAATAGCATGAGTTCAGAGTTAGAAAGCAATCCACATCTTACAAGCCTCATGAGAATCCTATTCCTTAGCTATCATCATCTACCATATTACCTCAAATCCTGTGTCTTATAGTTGTATAAGATTAATTCGGTTGTGGATGGCTGAAGGATTAGTAAAATCGAAGAAGGGAAAAACATCAGAAGAGGTTGAAGAGGAATACCTGACTGAGCTAATCCACAGAAGCTTGGTTCAAGTGTCAAGAGTTTACATTGATGGGAAAGCTAGAAGTTGTCGAGTTCATGATCTGTTGTGTGAAGTCCTCCTTAGAAGGGGCATGGAGTCGAGTTTCTGTCACATGTTATCGGAACATGAGTCAAATTTCACACCAGTAACTCGACGTTTCTCCATAGACAGCAGTTCCTCTGATGCCTTGAGAAGCATTGAACAATCACATATTCGTTCGGTACTTACTTTCAACCAAGAAGAATGGCCCAAGTCTTTTCTCAATACATTGAGTGGAAACTTTAAACTTCTGAAAGTATTGGATTTTGCAGATGCTCCAAAATATCAACTTCCGAAATACATGGGAGATTTGTATCTTTTGAAGTACTTAAGCCTGAGGAATACAAAGGTGAAGTTGCTCCCGGATTCCATAGGAAATTTGCAAAACTTAGAGACCCCGGATCTAAAACAGTGTCTAGTGTATGAAATACCTGCCAAGATAATAAGCTTCTTAAGTTGAAACATCTTTTGGCCTACTATTGTGATAAGAGCACAGACTTTAGCATGACTTATTACGAACGAGGAGTGAAGATACATGACGGTATTGGATGCTTACAAGCTTTGCAAAAGCTATACCATGTGGAGGCAAATCATGGAGGGATCAACCTAATCAAAGCATTGGGAAAGCTAAGGCAGCTGCGAAGGTTGGGCCTCAAAAACCTGAAAAGTGAAGATGGAGGGGCTCTATGTGCTTCTATTGAAAAGATGAACCACCTAGAATCTCTAGAAGTAAGCACATTAAGCGAAGATGAAGTCCTTGATCTACAATCCCTTTCAACTCCACCAAAATTTATTCGGTTTCTGTACTTGAAGGGGCCTCTAGAGCAGTTGCCTAGTTGGATCCCACAGCTTCAACAACTCGTCAAGCTACGGATTTTTTGGTCAAGGTTGAGAGATTCCCCATTGAAAGCCCTTCAAAACCTTCCTCATTTGTTGGAGCTTGGGTTCTCATACAAGGCATATGATGGTGTGCAGCTGCATTTTGAGGGAGGCTTTGAGAAACTCAGGGTGTTAAAACTCAAGGACTTGAAGGGTTTAAGTTCATTGATTATAGACAATGGGGTTATGCCTGATCTCCAAGAGCTACAAATAGGGCCTTCCCCACAACTGAAGGAGGTGCCCTCTGGCATCCATCATCTGAGAAATCTAACAACTCTTAGATTTGTTGACATGCCAAAAGAATTCCCAAGAAATATGGATCCAAATGATGGCCAACATTATTGGGTTGTTGAGCATATAAAATATGTTCTTTTTAGTTACAAGTTTGGACCAAGATGTGGCGTATTTGAAACTCACACCCTGCGTGATTCCAGCTTGTGAAAATGCATCCAAATCCCAGAATACCCAACACCTCATAAGGCTCAAATACAATCATTCATATCTTTGTTTACATTGTCTCTGTTATCCTTTATTATTATTAACTTTTATTGTCACTTTTGAAGTATGGTAACGAATAGAGTTTTTGTTGCCTTGTGTTTTGCTCATCACCAGTTTCACTCAACAAAGTCAAATTATATCCTAAGCATCTTCACCACAGAAACAAGCATTGTGCTCCTTACCGGTTGTATGTAAGAATTCGTCGGACGAAAAGCTTCATGGCAAGCCTATCACTGATCAGGGGTGGTTGTTTGTCAGTTTTCAAAGGAGATTTGGGCGGGTCTTCATGGAAAACCAGAGGAAACCCATTGGCCTTTTCAAGGAAATTAAGCAATGCAACAAGTCAATTCTACTGGTTAGATATGATTACAAAATAGCAACTTGCCAGTTGTTATGAAAGTCTATTATGCCCCCGAAGAAGAGAAGGTCAAAATTTCCTTGGTTCAAGATAAGCCAGCACCAATCAGAAATTCGTCTGCAAACTCAACCAAAAAGCATACGAAGAAAAAATTACAAACTGTTCATCTATTAAGACTCTCCTTAACAACGGTTTTTTCCAAGCTCCAAGCAAAAGATCAACACAAGCATATTTTGACCACAATTACATATAGTGTGTGCATGTACACAGCAAAAGATGGCAGAAGAAATTGTATGCTTTGTCATTACCACAGAAGTAAAACTTTCAAGAGATGTATGCACTGAAGTTGGCTTCATCAAGGATGAGCTCGAGAGCATCCGATCATTCCTCAAGGATGCAGATGCCAAAGCAGTTGTGCAAGGGGAGATGGTGAATAAACAGTATCAGAACTTGGGTCAAACAAGTAAGGGAAGCAGCTTATTACATAGAAGATGCCATTGATGAATATTTGCTTCGCATCACCCGGCATCATCAAGACCGTGGATTCATTCGTTTTCTTCACAAATTTGTTCTGTTTCTGAAGAAAATAAGTATCGCCGAGCAGCTATACTATTATTTTAAAAAGAAAAAACCAAGTCTAGCCGAGCGGCTATACAATTTTTTAAAAAATAAAAATTTCGAGTTTAGCCGTACGGCTATACTATTTATTTATATATATATATATAGATGACCATCCTTGCGATTAAGCGTCACGTGTCAAAATAGTATAGCCGCGCGGCGATACTAATTTATATATATATATATATATACACCTCCTTGCGATTCCCACATGTCAAAATCAGTATAGCCGAACGGCCATACGATATTTTTTAAAAGCATATAGCCGGTCGGCTATACTATTTATATATAAAAAACAGAAAAACCGAGCATAGCCGTTCGCCTATACTATTTATATATATAAAGACGACCCTCCTTGCGGTAAGGCCACCTCTGCCTTGGATTCGCCTTGGAGCGGCACTATCAGTCTCATTGCGGTGGCTCCGGCGGGCTTCTTTTGGGTCGGGTTGGTGTCGGGTTCGCGGGGTTGGGTCATGGGCTATGGCGTTGGCCGTTGGTTGGTGTGGTTTGGTTACTTGGAGGGAGTAAGCTGCGGGGGAAGAAGTGTGTTTTGCTTCCAGAAACTTTGGTTTGTTTATCATTGCATTGGCACCTGGCAGGTGTGTGAGTTTTACTAGAATACCCTCGTCAATTAATGATAGAAAGGAATTACACATTTCATTCTTTTAGGCATGTGCAAAATTCAATTCAAATTTGATTGAATTTTAGATTAGGTTGATAGCTAATTTTAGTTTCTTTCTGGTGTATTTTTATTTAATTCATGTTATATGTTGGATTGAACTGATTCGGTCTAGTTATAATTGAATTGGATTGAATTGGACTTACATACTTAATTGGATCGAGTTAGGTTATGAATTCTAATTGAATTGAATGCAGATCCTTCAAAATAGGTTGGATTGGAATCCATGCACACCCCTAATTTTTATAGTAGAGATGTAATTTTGTGTTACTACAGAACATTTAATTTCATTAAACTAAATTCATATATGCAATGTCCTACATGGTTATTATGTGATTAATTATTGAAGGGGGTGGAATAATTTTTCAATTGGCAGGGGTTCATGGCACCCTACCACATATAAATGGTGGTAGTTTGTTTGTTAGTTTTAAAAGGAGAGTTGGGTTTCATGGAAAACCAGAGGCAACATGTTGGCTTTCTTAAGGCTAAGTCTTATCCTAGTTGGTGAAAATGGTTGGCTGGTCTTACTCGTTGATAACGAGTCTCGTGAATTAATTAGTCAATGGAATGGATGAGCCAAAGCGCGGCCTTATCAGACCACTTCAAATAAGCATGTTCATTGTCAAATTGAACATTATACTATTATTTCAACAAAGCCAAAAGACAAGGTTGAAATTTTATTGGGTTAAGAATTGAAGATAGCTGGTGCAAGCCAGAAAGTCGTCTGCAACCTAAAAAAAATTTGCAAAGAGAACACTGTAAACTGTTCATATAAGCCTATATAGAGCACAAATCGTACAGATAGTTTGTGCCTGTGTGGTTGCAGAGCAAATTCAGTTGCCGTTGGGTTTTGGCATGATTTGATACTGCCCAATAAGGCAGGAAAGATATGGCAGAGTCAGTTGTATGCTTTGTGATCGAGAAACTAGTTTCACTACTCATCAGCACAGAAGCAAAACTTTCTAGAGACGTACGCAAAGAAGTTGGTTGCATAAGAGATGAGCTCGAGAGCATCCGATCATTCCTCAAGGATGCAGATGCTAAGGAAGCGGTAGAAGGAGAGATGGATGACAGTATCAAAACTTGGGTTAGACAAGTAAGGGAGGCAGCTTATTACATAGAAGATGCCATTGATGAATATTTGCTTTGCATCACACGGCACCATCAAGATCGTGGTTTTCTACATAAAATTACTTGGTTGGTGAAGAAAATGAAGCCACAGGATGAGATAGCCTCCAAAGTGGAGGCTATGAAAACATTAGTTAGTGAAATCAAGGCTAGACATGAAAGATATGGCTTTAATTCCAGTGAACAAGGACAAGGCCGTAGAGAAATGACTGTTCCATGGCATGACCCTAGAGTGGCTTCCCTTTTCATTGAGGAAGCTGAAGTTGTGGGTGTTGAATCTGCCAGGGATGAGCTGATCAATTGGTTGGTAGAAGGAGCATCGAAACATGAACGCCGTGAAGTGATATCAGTGCTTGGTATGGGAGGACTTGGCAAGACCACTCTTGCCAAGAAAGTATATGACAACCAAAAGGTGATGGCACACTTCGATTGCTGTGCTTGGATTACAGTTTCACAGTCGTACCATGTGGAGGATCTTTTAAGGATGATGATCCGGCAGTTCTGCAAGTCAAGGAAGGAGTATATACCTGAGGGGACTGACCAAATGGATCAAGAGTCCTTAATTGTCAAATCAAGGGAATATTTGCGGCAAAAGAGGTATGTGGTGGTTTTTGATGATGTATGGAAAGTAGATTTTTGGGGAGCTATAGAACATGCTTTACCAGATGATAATGCTGGAAGAATAATGATCACTACTAGGATCAAAGATGTTGCTGACTTTTGCAAAAAGTCTTGTTTTGTTCATGTTCATCACTTGCAACCTCTGCCTCCAAACAAGGCATGGGAATTATTTTGTAGAAAGGCATTTCAGTTTGAGCCGGAGGGAATTTGTCCTGAAGAGTTGGAGGAGTTGTCTCTTGAAATCGTTAGAAAGTGCGAAGGATTACCTTTGGCAATTGTTTCCGTAGGCGGTCTTCTGTCAACCAAAGATAAAATTTTATCTGGTTGGCAAAAGTTATACAGTAGCCTGAGTTCAGAGTTAGAAAGCAATCCTCATCTTACAAGCCTCACAAGAATCCTATCCTTCAGCTATCATCATCTACCATATTACCTCAAATCCTGTGCCTTATACTTTGGCATCTTTCCTTCAATTAGTTGCATAAGATTAATTCAGTTGTGGATAGCTGAAGGCTTCGTAAAATCGAAGAAGGGCAAGACTTTGGAAGAGGTTGGAGAGGAATACCTGACTGAGCTAATCCACAGAAGCTTGGTTCAAGTGTCAAGAGTTTGCATTGATGGAAAAGCTAGAAGCTGTCGAGTTCATGATCTGTTGCGTGAAGTCCTCCTTAGAAAAGGCATGGAGTCGAGTTTTTGTCATATGTTATCAGAACATGGGTCAAATTTCACACCAATAACTCGACGGCTCTCAATAGACAGCAGTCCCTCTGATGCCTTGGTAAGCATTCAACAATCTCATATTCGTTCGGTATTTACTTTCAACCAAGAAGAATGGCCTGAGTCTTTTCTCAATACATTGAATGGAAACTTTAAACTTCTGAAAGTATTGGATTTTGAGGATGTTCCAATAAATCAACTTCCGAAATATGTGGGAGATTTGTATCTTTTGAAGTACTTAAGCCTGAGGCATACAAAGGTGAAGTTTCTCCCAGAGTCCATAGGTAATTTGCAAAACTTAGAGACTCTGGATCTAAGACACTGTCTAGTGTATGAAATACCTGCCAAGATCAATAAGCTTCTTAAGTTGAGACATTTTTCGGCCCACTATTGCGACTACAGCACAAATTTTAGCATGACTTACGAACGAGGAGTGAAGATACATGATGGTATTGGATGCTTACAAGCTTTGCAAAAGCTATACCATGTGGAGGCAAATCATGGAGGGATCAACCTAATCAAAGCATTGGGAAAGCTAAGGCAGCTGCGAAGGTTGGGCCTCAAAAACCTGAAAAGTGAAGATGGAGGGGATCTATGTGCTTCTATTGAAAAGATGAACCACCTAGAATCTCTAGAAGTAAGCACATTAAGCGAAGATGAAGTCCTTGATCTACAATCCCTTTCAACTCCACCAAAATTTATTCGGTTTCTGTACTTGAAGGGGCCTCTAGAGCAGTTGCCTAGTTGGATCCCACAGCTTCAACAACTCGTCAAGCTACGGATTTTTTGGTCAAGGTTGAGAGATTCCCCATTGAAAGCCCTTCAAAACCTTCCTCATTTGTTGGAGCTTGGGTTCTCATACAAGGCATATGATGGTGTGCAGCTGCATTTTGAGGGAGGCTTTGAGAAACTCAGGGTGTTAAAACTCAAGGACTTGAAGGGTTTAAGTTCATTGATTATAGACAATGGGGTTATGCCTGATCTCCAAGAGCTACAAATAGGGCCTTCCCCACAACTGAAGGAGGTGCCCTCTGGCATCCATCATCTGAGAAATCTAACAACTCTTAGATTTGTTGACATGCCAAAAGAATTCCCAAGAAATATGGATCCAAATGATGGCCAACATTATTGGGTTGTTGAGCATATAAAATATGTTCTTTTTAGTTACAAGTTTGGACCAAGATGTGGCGTATTTGAAACTCACACCCTGCGTGATTCCAGCTTGTGAAAATGCATCCAAATCCCAGAATACCCAACACCTCATAAGGCTCAAATACAATCATTCATATCTTTGTTTACATTGTCTCTGTTATCCTTTATTATTATTAACTTTTATTGTCACTTTTGAAGTATGGTAACGAATAGAGTTTTTGTTGCCTTGTGTTTTGCTCATCACCAGTTTCACTCAACAAAGTCAAATTATATCCTAAGCATCTTCACCACAGAAACAAGCATTGTGCTCCTTACCGGTTGTATGTAAGAATTCGTCGGACGAAAAGCTTCATGGCAAGCCTATCACTGATCAGGGGTGGTTGTTTGTCAGTTTTCAAAGGAGATTTGGGCGGGTCTTCATGGAAAACCAGAGGAAACCCATTGGCCTTTTCAAGGAAATTAAGCAATGCAACAAGTCAATTCCAGTTTATGAAAATGATTGGCTGGCCCTACTGGTTAGATATGATTGCAAAATAGCAACTTGCCAGTTGTTATGAAAGTCTATTATGCCCCGAAGAAGAGGTGGTCAAAATTTCCTTGGTTCAAGATAAGCCAGCAGCACCAATCAGAAATTCGTCTGCAAACTCAACCAAAAAGCATACGAAGAAAAAATTACAAACTGTTCATCTATTAAGACTCTCCTTAACAACGGTTTTTTCCAAGCTCCAAGCAAAAGATCAACACAAGCATATTTTGACCACAAGTGTGTGCATGTACACAGCAAAAGATGGCAGAAGAAATTGTATGCTTTGTGATTGATAAGTTAATCTCACTGCTCATTACCACAGAAGCAAAACTTTCAAGAGATGTGTGGGAACCTAATTAAATCAAAACCCTAGGTCAAATAATTCCTTCCATTTGGGGATTATTTGACCTAATTGGAAATTATTCAATTTAATTGGGGATTACCCAATTAAATAGAATATTACCTAATCGGGTCGAGAATTAATTCTATTCCTACCCCAATTTTCAATTAAATGAGGAGTTATCTATTTAAGTCAGGATTTGATTTGATACCTACCACAATTAGGGATTTGATTTACCCTAATTAATGAAATCCCTAATTAATCAAATCAATTCCAAAAAGGGGAGGAATAATTCCCTTCCATCTACGGAATTATTCCTCTGAAACCCTAGCCTCCGAGACTACTATAAAAGCATAGCCACACACAATGGTAGAGGTACGTCTAAATTCCTACTAAAACTCTGCAGAAATTATTTCTCAAGAACCCTAGCCACTTCCTCTCTTTCTCTCTCTCTCACACAAGGCTCCGGCCACCACACACGGCTCCGGCCACCCGGTTTTCCTTGAAATACCCTACCTAACTTAGGCATCGGAGGGCCTTTGGCCAACACCCCCCGGGTGTGGTCCTTTTACTCCGATCTGTTTTGCAGGGAGAAAGAGAGAAGCAGAGAAGACGAAGGAATCTTTGACGAATATTCTCCCGTGAGATTATTTGCACAAACAAATTGGTGCTTTCATTGAGAGCGCGAGATATATTCAAAGCGTGCTCCAAATCCATCTTTCACACATTTTTTCAAACAACCATGGTTGATACAAGACGTACGAAGAGTAACGCCACCACAATGGGCCCATCTCATGGTTTTGTGGTGGAAACCTCAATGCAACCGCACGGAATCGTGGCTGCCAACGCCTTGCAGTCGTCCTCTAGTGCATTGCAGCCGCCTTCAGCTGCTGGAATTGCAGAACAGCCGCCGCATGACCCTGGGACCTCCACAGCCTTGCAGTTGCCAGCGCCGACTACCGGAGCTGCTCTGCCTCGCTGTCCTGCCGTCGGATCACAGCAGCAGCCACACCACTCAACTACCGGATTTGCTGCTCAGCCCCGTGGCTACTCCGACGCCATCCCAGTCTTGGAGCAGATCCATTCTCTCCCTCCTCTGCAATCACACTTGACTTATGCACCTGTGTACGCGTCTAATGGAGCCCTAGCCCATATGCCGTTTGGCCCGATGCACAACGCTCTACTTGACCCGCGCAGTCAGGTGGACCTTAACTCACGGGTTGATCAACTCACACAGAAGGTCGATGATCAGAACAACATGATTGGACAGCTACTCAGGCAGATCAACTTGAATCAAGGCCCTAACCTTGGACCCCGTGACGAGGAGATGAGGGCACACCAGCATGTCGGCGAGCAGTTCGAGAGGTCCCAAGCTGGTCAGACAAGGGCAAACCGGCAGAGGAGAGATCGAGATCGAGATCGAGTAGATGAGACGCAGACAGCCGCGAGCCGTACTCTGAGCCGTTCGGGGCTAGAACCAAGGACCAATGTGCTCGAGAGACTAGGCCCACAGACTAATGTCCACGCCCGCTTAGGCCCACAATCCAATGTCCACGCCCGCTTGGGCCCACAAGGAGCTCGAGTTCGTGAGCAGTCGCGTGACGAGCGCAACGACCGGTGGCAAGCTGTAGAAGAATCCTCACAAGCTCAACCTCCTAATCTGCCCCATGGGCAGGGCACCCAAGGGGATCGACCCTTGGGAACCGAGGAAGGAGTTAGCCAGTCACGCTCGAGACACCAAAGAGGTCGACCTGAGCGACCCACCTTGCAGGCAGAAGATGATGATCGACGCCCACCAACCTGCTCGAGGACCAACACGAGGCGACAAGATGTAGAGGAATCCTCACAAGCTCAATCTCCTAATCTACCCCACGGGCAGAACACCCAAGGGGATCGACCCTTGGGAACCGAGGAAGAAGTTAGCCGGTCACGCTCGAGACGCCGAAGACGTCAGCCCGAGACTCCAGTCCTGCGAGCAGAGGACGTCGAGAAGCTAGTGAATGACCGACTCCAAGCTCTCCAACTTAAAGGAAGCACGGAAGAAGCCCTGCACAAGGAAATTGATCGAGTTGACTGCTCGCCCTTTACTGACAAAGTGGAACGAGCTCCTCCACCGAAGCGGTTCACAACGCCATCCATCACTCCATTCAAGGGAGACTCTGACCCTAAGAGCCATTTGAGGCACTTCAAGAGCGCCATGATCCTGTACAAGGCAGACGATGCCCTGATGTGCAAAGTGTTCGCGATGACCCTGCGAGGAGCAGCTCAAGACTGGTTCCACACTCTACCGTCCGCGTCGATAGGAAACTTTAAGGAGTTGGCCTTCATCTTCACAAAGGAGTACACCTCCTACAAGACGGTCAGAAAGCATGCAGACCATCTGTTCAACCTGCGCAAGAAGCCAGACGAGTCTCTACGAGACTACCTGAGACGGTTTAAGGCTGAAAAGGCTAACATCATAGGATGCAATGACCAAGTTGCATCATCAGCTTTCAAGAAGGGCTTGCCAACCGAGCACGAGCTATACCGGGAACTGGCCATAACACCAAGTCAAACCTTGGCAGAAGTGTTCGCGACGGCAGAACGCTACGCACTTTGGGACGATGATCGAATCGCCGCAAAGAAAGCCAGCAAGCAAGTTGATCACCCGACGAAGCAGGCAAGCCAAAAGAGCAACCAATTCGAGCAAAAAGCCCGAGGTAAGCGCAGATCGCGGCCCCGAGAGGGAAGCTCAGAAACAGGGACCTTCACTGAGTTCGCTATCCCAATTCATCAGATCCTGGCTTAAGTGAAAGACAAGCCGTGGGTGAGGAGACCGCCACCTATGAAGGGAGACCCCTCTAAGAGGGACACCAGTAAATACTGCGCATTCCACGGGGAGCACGGACATTACACCAACAACTGCAATGCTTGGAAGAGACATCTTGAGGAGCTGGTCAGAGAAGGTCATTGCACAGAATTCGTCGCAAAGAAGGCCATTCAGCAGATCGAGGATCGTGATGCAGCTGCCAAGGAGCCTCCCCAAAAGATCATTCGAATCAACACCATTCTAGCTGACTCCCGGGAGTCTGGGCTGACCACCAAGGAGCGCAAGAGGAAGATCGCGCAGGCGGCTTATGTCTCCCAAGTTACAACAGGAGTACCAGTCATTGTGGATACACCCATCATTGGTTTCCAGAAGAAGGACTTGATCGGGCTTGACCTACCGCATAATGATGCGCTAGTCATCTGCATTCAAATTGAACAAGCTGTGATCGAGCGAATTCATGTGGATGAGGGCAGCGCAGCTAACATCCTGCAACTATCTGTCATCCAACAGATGGGATTGGAGCCCAAGATCAGCAAACTTGCCAGGTCGCTTACCGCCTTCAATGGGGCCACATCAATCACTATTGGAACGATCGACCTTGACGTCCACTCACCCCCAGTGCTCTGCTCGCAAACCTTCATGGTCATCAACGAGATCTCCCCCTACAATGGAATATTGGGCCGACCGTGGATCAGCAAAATCGAGGCCATCACATCTGCTCTGCACCAGAAGATTCGATACCCCATCCCTGGAGGCGGAATCGGGCAGATCAATAGTGACCAAGCCATGGCAAGAAGATGCACAGCCCAAGGGCTCAAGAAGAGCAAGCAGTTGCAGTTCACACCAGTAATGCAAGCTGCTACCGAGGCACGAAGCGTTCCCAGCAAACAAGCAAGCTCGAGCGAGAAGGGAGCTGTTACCCCACAATAGCAATTAATGAGCCAGGATCAAGGCGAGGGAATCCGCCCGGAAGACTCCCCTGAAAAGGGTTGGAAGCCTGAGGATGACGTCGAGTTAGTACCCCCTGATCTTGGCCAGCCAGACAAAGAAGCGCAGATCGGCTCGTGCCAGAATCCAAACAAGAAGGATCGAGAGGAGGGAATCCGCCCAGAAGGCTCCCTTGAAGAAGGTTGGAAGCCTGAGGAAGACGTTGAGTTAGTACCCCTCGATCCTAACCAGCCAGACAAGAAAGCGAGGATCGGCTCGCGCCTAAGCCCAGATGAGAAGATGGAGTTGACCATCTTCCTCCAAAACAACAAACACATGTTCGCGTGGTCACCATCTGACATGCCCGGCATCGACCCAGACATCATCTGCCACCGCCTCCATGTCAACCCTGCCAGCAAGCCCGTGGTGCAGAAGAGACGTAACTTCGCTCCCGAGCGAGTCGCGATCATTGAGGCCGAGATCGACAAGCTTCTAGCAGCCGGATTTATTGAAGAAGTCTCATACTCAGAATGGTTGGCCAACGTCGTTTTGGTGGCAAAACAAGAAAAGGGCAAATGGAGAGTGTGCGTCGATTATACCGACCTCAACAAAGCATGCCCTAAAGACAACTTCCCATTGCCGAGGATCGACCAGCTCGTGGATTCAACTTCCGACAACCAGCTGCTCAGCTTCATGGATGCCTACTCAGGCTATAATCAAATTATGATGTACGACGATGACAAGGCGAAGACCTCTTTCATCATCGAGAGATGGACCTACTGCTACAAGGTCATGCCCTTCGGGTTGAAGAACGCCGGAGCAACATACCAAAGGCTCGTGAATAAGATTTTCAAGGAGCAGATCGGCAGAACCATGGAAGTCTACGTGGATGATATGCTGGTCAAAGCCCCCAAGCGTGGAGACCACCTCAAAAACCTCACCGAGGCATTCAGCCTGCTCCGCCAATATCGCATGAAGCTGAATCCAAGTAAATGCACGTTCGGTGTATCATCCGGCCGATTCCTGGGGTACTTAGTCACACAACGAGGTATCGAGGCACACCCACGCCAAATTAAGGCCATCCTCGAGATGAAGTCACCTTCCACGGTGAAAGAAATACAAAGTCTGACGGGCAGAGCAGCAGCTCTCAACCGATTCCTCTCGAAGTCTACCGACAAGTGCAGACCATTCTTCAAAGCTTTGAAGAAGGGGCAAAAAGACAAGTGGGACGAGGAGTGCGAAGTAGCTTTCCAGAGTCTAAAGACCTACCTTACTTCACCTCCCCTGCTCTCGAAGCCAGCTCCTAGTGAAGACTTGTTCGTGTACCTGGCAGTGTCCGACTCAGCCATCAGCTCAGCTCTCATCCGAGAAGAACTTGGGGCCCAACATCCGATATTCTATACGTCAAAAGCTCTCCTCGATGCAGAGACTCGCTACCCAAAATTGGAGAAGCTCATTTTGGCCCTTGTCGTTTCCGCGCGAAAGCTGCGGCCTTATAGCTCACCGAGTCATCGTTATGACTGACTTTCCTTTGAGATCAATCCTCCACAGCCCTGATGCTTCTCAGCGGCTTATGAAGTGGGCAATAGAACTAAGCCAATACGACCTCCTCTACCGGCCAAAGACTGCTATAAAAGCCCAGGCCTTAGCAGACTTTGTTGCAAAGTACACACCATCAGCCGAAGAAGAGAAGCTGGTCAGCAAAAAGAAGGAAAGCTCGAGAGCAGACAAGACCTCCGCGGAACCTGATCAACCCAGAGACATGTGGCAGCTACGCGTAGATGGAGCGTCGAACCAGAAAGGAGCTGGAGGAGGCGTCGTCATCGTCACTCAGAAGGAATCCTGGTTAGGAGCAGCTATCACACTTGGCTTCCTGGCTTCAAATAACGAGGCAGAGGAAGTTACAAGCTCGACACTCTAGAAGAGAAGGAAATTCCAAGACAATGGAATGCCCACCACCTTCGGAGATACTATCCGTGAAGCTTTTCGCTTACCAGCTCGACTCCTAGCAGACGACGAGCCTCCCGTACTTCAATTGAAGACAAACTGCTTTCGATGTTGCCTATGTTGTTAATTTGCTTTATTCAATAAAGCGATGTATTCACACCAACATCAATACAAGAGCAAGTTTTTCAATGAAGTACTTTTTCGAGCATTATGTCCCACAAACATATACATGCAGGCAACAAGCCTTACCTCCATTGCAG